>NW_027191081.1:0-18092 GCF_040958095.1 Procambarus clarkii
ATCTATCTGTGCCCTGTAGTTGCATCCGTTGCGACAGGCTCGAACGCAGGTCTATCCGGATTAGGAACATGTTCTATCCGACTAGGCCACGCTGGAGTTGCCATCTGAATAAAATTTGGCACCTGTATTTATACCTCGGAGCAAACAGGGTTAGTTAGTGTCTTTTTATAAACAATTGCAATGATTGACATGTGAAATTGTGAGTTTGTGTTGACAGTTAGAAAAAATGGCAGGGTTATTCGATGATGTTGCAGTCAAGTGAAGCAGTGTCATGAATGAATGAATAGAGGAGAATTTAGGCTAACTGACTGATATGTGAATGTTTAAACAGGTGTAATAATTAATATTTACTGGTGTATGTCCAAATGAGGCGAACGGTTTGGCTGGGTAAATTTAGCGTTATCGCCGCTAATTTCTCTGTTTGACACGGAGGAGGAGGGTGGGTAACACTGGGGGTGGAATGGGGGTAGGGATATGGCGGCCACCGTTAGGCGGAGGTTGTTGGTAGGGGGTGTCCAGAGGAGCTACCGTGGGTCATCCTGGGTTGTTGGGGGGGGGGTGGGGGAAGGGAGGGTTGGCAGTTAGGTATTTAAACTTAATTTTTTGAGATAGGTTATATATGGTGAGGTGTTTAGGAAGGAATAAGAAAAGTGTTTGTGACTGAGTTGAGTATATTAGTTACTGTGATTCATGTTAGAAAGAATGTAGGTGCTGAAAATGTTTAAAGATTTGTTAATGACTTCATTTGTTTAATATTGTATGAATTAACGGTAAGTGAACACTGGAGATTGATATTCAACAGCATATTGAGTGGAGAAGTTTTAGCAGGCAGGCAGGCAGGCAGGCAGGCAGGCAGGCAGGCAGGCAGGCAGAAAGAAAATGGAATGACAAATGGTTACAGACATTTTCTTCACAGATGGTAAAAACTATTATAATCACATGTACACATTTCAATGTGCGACATTCTTACACAAACACACACACACACACACACACACTCACAGGGTTGTGTGTGTCATCTAATCATCAACCTGTCACCTAATCAAACCTGAACTCCGTCACTTAAAACCTAATCTAACCAGTAACCCAAACTAACCTAAAACTGCATCATAGAGTTTACTCACACATACCAGCCAATTCTCCATTAAAGATAGTGCTTATAGCAACTATTTAGTCAAACCAACAACAAATGGAGTGTTTCTCCAAAATGAAAATGTTGGGATGCTATTGATCTCGCACAAATTCTATACAAATGCCACATACCTACCGGTAATTAAAGAACCAAAGCAAATCTCTTCTAAGCATAAATGGCCATGGCATAAATTCAAATAATTTAAAAGTAAAAATAATCTAAAATGGCCAAATATTTGATAATATTAATATTAGATAGTCTTAGATATTCTCTCTTAGGCTTCATTTAGTCAACACATGTAAAATCACTGAGTCGTGGAACAAGCAGTTTATATATACATATGTTAGGCTTATAACACCTATCCTACGAGGTCCAACTAGTGACTAACCCTCACTCACTGACCAGGATGCAAGTAACTCACTATTTACTTCTAGGTGAATAGAGGCATTGGGTGAAAGGAAACGCTACCAAAACGCTAAACGCTACCCTGTCCGACCGGGATTCGAACCCTTGATTGTGAGACGAGAAGGAACAAGTCATTCATTTTTGTGTACTCACCTACGTGTGAGTACACACATTGATCCAATTCATGATTTAATGCTAATAATTTAAAAATGTAATAATTTAATTTAATTTATAATTTAATGCACATTAATGCTCGATCCAGCAGGATAGAGTATTAATCTTGGAGTCTGTCCTTTTAGCCGTCGGTTGTTTAAAGCACTGACTTTACCAACTTAACCTAAACCTAAACCTAACGTAACCTATAAACTAAGCTAACCTAAAACTAATTGAAGTTAATGACCGTATTATTTTTAACCTATAGGTATCAAAGGTTTATAAAGGGAGGAACAAGGAACTAGTTAAGGAACAAGTTTAACTTTTATTTAATATAGTTTATTTTTTAAAATAATTTTCTTTAATATAGTTTACATTAATGTTATGAAGGTTTATGAACTTTAAAAAAGGTTGGTTATATTAGGTTAGGTTAGGTTAGTTTAGGTTGGCTAGGTTGGTTAAACCCTAACTAACAACAGAAAATAAACTTCCCTCCTTCCCTCCCTAGATTTAAACTCATTTAAATTAAGAGTAAAGATCTTAAAGATCTTAACTAAATTTACTCCAATTATATAACTCCAATTATATATATAACTATATATATCTATATTAACTATATAATCTAACTATATATCTAATTATATAAATTATATAATTATATAAAAATAACTCCAATTAAATTGAGTTAAATTAATTTAAATTGATTTAATTGTAATTAATAAAATTGATAATTGAAATTTAATTATACCCCTCCCTCTCTCTATTCCTCCCTCCCTCCCTCTCTTCCTCCCTCCTTTCCGTCCCCCTGTTACCTGTGACACGAACCTATCCGTGTATCTTAGGGATTTTCGTGTATCTTATGTATGTCCGTGTATCTTATCTTATGGGATTTCGTAACCGTATTATGTTTAGGGTTATCCATGGGGTTCTGGGGTCCAGGAAGCCATTTGTGTCCCCTCAAATTGCCTCCCTTATCCTTATCCCCACCCACCTAGGTTCGAATCCCGTATCACACGGATTCACGGATCACACGGAAATGTATCCGTGTGATCAATCCGTGTGACTATCTATGCTTGTCTGTGATACACGGACATGTATCCAAGGATACACGAACACGTGTATCCATGGAGTTCTGGGTCCAGGAAGCCATTTGTGTCGACCCAAATTGCCTCCCTTCTCCCCACCTGAAATCCAGGTGAATTGAAAGACCTGCCCGAGGTCAGTGGATCCAGGTATCCGTCCGTGGGCCCCCGGATTTCAACCCTTCCCCACATTCCAAGGGATCAGTCAATCAATCTTCGGCTATCCAGAGAATCTATCGAAACTGATGCTCCTACAGGAGAGGACATCACAGAAATCTATCTGTGCCCTGTAGTTGCATCCGTTGCGACAGGCTCGAACGCAGGTCTATCCGGATTAGGAACATGTTCTATCCGACTAGGCCACGCTGGAGTTGCCATCTGAATAAAATTTGGCACCTGTATTTATACCTCGGAGCAAACAGGGTTAGTTAGTGTCTTTTTATAAACAATTGCAATGATTGACATGTGAAATTGTGAGTTTGTGTTGACAGTTAGAAAAAATGGCAGGGTTATTCGATGATGTTGCAGTCAAGTGAAGCAGTGTCATGAATGAATGAATAGAGGAGAATTTAGGCTAACTGACTGATATGTGAATGTTTAAACAGGTGTAATAATTAATATTTACTGGTGTATGTCCAAATGAGGCGAACGGTTTGGCTGGGTAAATTTAGCGTTATCGCCGCTAATTTCTCTGTTTGACACGGAGGAGGAGGGTGGGTAACACTGGGGGTGGAATGGGGGTAGGGATATGGCGGCCACCGTTAGGCGGAGGTTGTTGGTAGGGGGTGTCCAGAGGAGCTACCGTGGGTCATCCTGGGTTGTTGGGGGGGGGGGGGGGGAGGGTTGGCAGTTAGGTATTTAAACTTAATTTTTTGAGATAGGTTATATATGGTGAGGTGTTTAGGAAGGAATAAGAAAAGTGTTTGTGACTGAGTTGAGTATATTAGTTACTGTGATTCATGTTAGAAAGAATGTAGGTGCTGAAAATGTTTAAAGATTTGTTAATGACTTCATTTGTTTAATATTGTATGAATTAACGGTAAGTGAACACTGGAGATTGATATTCAACAGCATATTGAGTGGAGAAGTTTTAGCAGGCAGGCAGGCAGGCAGGCAGGCAGGCAGGCAGGCAGGCAGAAAGAAAATGGAATGACAAATGGTTACAGACATTTTCTTCACAGATGGTAAAAACTATTATAATCACATGTACACATTTCAATGTGCGACATTCTTACACAAACACACACACACACACACACACACTCACAGGGTTGTGTGTGTCATCTAATCATCAACCTGTCACCTAATCAAACCTGAACTCCGTCACTTAAAACCTAATCTAACCAGTAACCCAAACTAACCTAAAACTGCATCATAGAGTTTACTCACACATACCAGCCAATTCTCCATTAAAGATAGTGCTTATAGCAACTATTTAGTCAAACCAACAACAAATGGAGTGTTTCTCCAAAATGAAAATGTTGGGATGCTATTGATCTCGCACAAATTCTATACAAATGCCACATACCTACCGGTAATTAAAGAACCAAAGCAAATCTCTTCTAAGCATAAATGGCCATGGCATAAATTCAAATAATTTAAAAGTAAAAATAATCTAAAATGGCCAAATATTTGATAATATTAATATTAGATAGTCTTAGATATTCTCTCTTAGGCTTCATTTAGTCAACACATGTAAAATCACTGAGTCGTGGAACAAGCAGTTTATATATACATATGTTAGGCTTATAACACCTATCCTACGAGGTCCAACTAGTGACTAACCCTCACTCACTGACCAGGATGCAAGTAACTCACTATTTACTTCTAGGTGAATAGAGGCATTGGGTGAAAGGAAACGCTACCAAAACGCTAAACGCTACCCTGTCCGACCGGGATTCGAACCCTTGATTGTGAGACGAGAAGGAACAAGTCATTCATTTTTGTGTACTCACCTACGTGTGAGTACACACATTGATCCAATTCATGATTTAATGCTAATAATTTAAAAATGTAATAATTTAATTTAATTTATAATTTAATGCACATTAATGCTCGATCCAGCAGGATAGAGTATTAATCTTGGAGTCTGTCCTTTTAGCCGTCGGTTGTTTAAAGCACTGACTTTACCAACTTAACCTAAACCTAAACCTAACGTAACCTATAAACTAAGCTAACCTAAAACTAATTGAAGTTAATGACCGTATTATTTTTAACCTATAGGTATCAAAGGTTTATAAAGGGAGGAACAAGGAACTAGTTAAGGAACAAGTTTAACTTTTATTTAATATAGTTTATTTTTTAAAATAATTTTCTTTAATATAGTTTACATTAATGTTATGAAGGTTTATGAACTTTAAAAAAAGGTTGGTTATATTAGGTTAGGTTAGGTTAGTTTAGGTTGGCTAGGTTGGTTAAACCCTAACTAACAACAGAAAATAAACTTCCCTCCTTCCCTCCCTAGATTTAAACTCATTTAAATTAAGAGTAAAGATCTTAAAGATCTTAACTAAATTTACTCCAATTATATATATAACTATATATATCTATATTAACTATATAATCTAACTATATATCTAATTATATAAATTATATAATTATATAAAAATAACTCCAATTAAATTGAGTTAAATTAATTTAAATTGATTTAATTGTAATTAATAAAATTGATAATTGAAATTTAATTATACCCCTCCCTCTCTCTATTCCTCCCTCCCTCCCTCTCTTCCTCCCTCCTTTCCGTCCCCCTGTTACCTGTGACACGAACCTATCCGTGTATCTTAGGGATTTTCGTGTATCTTATGTATGTCCGTGTATCTTATCTTATGGGATTTCGTAACCGTATTATGTTTAGGGTTATCCATGGGGTTCTGGGGTCCAGGAAGCCATTTGTGTCCCCTCAAATTGCCTCCCTTATCCTTATCCCCACCCACCTAGGTTCGAATCCCGTATCACACGGATTCACGGATCACACGGAAATGTATCCGTGTGATCAATCCGTGTGACTATCTATGCTTGTCTGTGATACACGGACATGTATCCAAGGATACACGAACACGTGTATCCATGGAGTTCTGGGTCCAGGAAGCCATTTGTGTCGACCCAAATTGCCTCCCTTCTCCCCACCTGAAATCCAGGTGAATTGAAAGACCTGCCCGAGGTCAGTGGATCCAGGTATCCGTCCGTGGGCCCCCGGATTTCAACCCTTCCCCACATTCCAAGGGATCAGTCAATCAATCTTCGGCTATCCAGAGAATCTATCGAAACTGATGCTCCTACAGGAGAGGACATCACAGAAATCTATCTGTGCCCTGTAGTTGCATCCGTTGCGACAGGCTCGAACGCAGGTCTATCCGGATTAGGAACATGTTCTATCCGACTAGGCCACGCTGGAGTTGCCATCTGAATAAAATTTGGCACCTGTATTTATACCTCGGAGCAAACAGGGTTAGTTAGTGTCTTTTTATAAACAATTGCAATGATTGACATGTGAAATTGTGAGTTTGTGTTGACAGTTAGAAAAAATGGCAGGGTTATTCGATGATGTTGCAGTCAAGTGAAGCAGTGTCATGAATGAATGAATAGAGGAGAATTTAGGCTAACTGACTGATATGTGAATGTTTAAACAGGTGTAATAATTAATATTTACTGGTGTATGTCCAAATGAGGCGAACGGTTTGGCTGGGTAAATTTAGCGTTATCGCCGCTAATTTCTCTGTTTGACACGGAGGAGGAGGGTGGGTAACACTGGGGGTGGAATGGGGGTAGGGATATGGCGGCCACCGTTAGGCGGAGGTTGTTGGTAGGGGGTGTCCAGAGGAGCTACCGTGGGTCATCCTGGGTTGTTGGGGGGGTGGGGGAAGGGAGGGTTGGCAGTTAGGTATTTAAACTTAATTTTTTGAGATAGGTTATATATGGTGAGGTGTTTAGGAAGGAATAAGAAAAGTGTTTGTGACTGAGTTGAGTATATTAGTTACTGTGATTCATGTTAGAAAGAATGTAGGTGCTGAAAATGTTTAAAGATTTGTTAATGACTTCATTTGTTTAATATTGTATGAATTAACGGTAAGTGAACACTGGAGATTGATATTCAACAGCATATTGAGTGGAGAAGTTTTAGCAGGCAGGCAGGCAGCAGGCAGGCAGGCAGGCAGGCAGCAGGCAGGCAGAAAGAAAATGGAATGACAAATGGTTACAGACATTTTCTTCACAGATGGTAAAAACTATTATAATCACATGTACACATTTCAATGTGCGACATTCTTACACAAACACACACACACACACACACACACTCACAGGGTTGTGTGTGTCATCTAATCATCAACCTGTCACCTAATCAAACCTGAACTCCGTCACTTAAAACCTAATCTAACCAGTAACCCAAACTAACCTAAAACTGCATCATAGAGTTTACTCACACATACCAGCCAATTCTCCATTAAAGATAGTGCTTATAGCAACTATTTAGTCAAACCAACAACAAATGGAGTGTTTCTCCAAAATGAAAATGTTGGGATGCTATTGATCTCGCACAAATTCTATACAAATGCCACATACCTACCGGTAATTAAAGAACCAAAGCAAATCTCTTCTAAGCATAAATGGCCATGGCATAAATTCAAATAATTTAAAAGTAAAAATAATCTAAAATGGCCAAATATTTGATAATATTAATATTAGATAGTCTTAGATATTCTCTCTTAGGCTTCATTTAGTCAACACATGTAAAATCACTGAGTCGTGGAACAAGCAGTTTATATATACATATGTTAGGCTTATAACACCTATCCTACGAGGTCCAACTAGTGACTAACCCTCACTCACTGACCAGGATGCAAGTAACTCACTATTTACTTCTAGGTGAATAGAGGCATTGGGTGAAAGGAAACGCTACCAAAACGCTAAACGCTACCCTGTCCGACCGGGATTCGAACCCTTGATTGTGAGACGAGAAGGAACAAGTCATTCATTTTTGTGTACTCACCTACGTGTGAGTACACACATTGATCCAATTCATGATTTAATGCTAATAATTTAAAAATGTAATAATTTAATTTAATTTATAATTTAATGCACATTAATGCTCGATCCAGCAGGATAGAGTATTAATCTTGGAGTCTGTCCTTTTAGCCGTCGGTTGTTTAAAGCACTGACTTTACCAACTTAACCTAAACCTAAACCTAACGTAACCTATAAACTAAGCTAACCTAAAACTAATTGAAGTTAATGACCGTATTATTTTTAACCTATAGGTATCAAAGGTTTATAAAGGGAGGAACAAGGAACTAGTTAAGGAACAAGTTTAACTTTTATTTAATATAGTTTATTTTTTAAAATAATTTTCTTTAATATAGTTTACATTAATGTTATGAAGGTTTATGAACTTTAAAAAAAGGTTGGTTATATTAGGTTAGGTTAGGTTAGTTTAGGTTGGCTAGGTTGGTTAAACCCTAACTAACAACAGAAAATAAACTTCCCTCCTTCCCTCCCTAGATTTAAACTCATTTAAATTAAGAGTAAAGATCTTAAAGATCTTAACTAAATTTACTCCAATTATATAACTCCAATTATATATATATATATATATATTAACTATATAATCTAACTATATATCTAATTATATAAATTATATAATTATATAAAAATAACTCCAATTAAATTGAGTTAAATTAATTTAAATTGATTTAATTGTAATTAATAAAATTGATAATTGAAATTTAATTATACCCCTCCCTCTCTCTATTCCTCCCTCCCTCCCTCTCTTCCTCCCTCCTTTCCGTCCCCCTGTTACCTGTGACACGAACCTATCCGTGTATCTTAGGGATTTTCGTGTATCTTATGTATGTCCGTGTATCTTATCTTATGGGATTTCGTAACCGTATTATGTTTAGGGTTATCCATGGGGTTCTGGGGTCCAGGAAGCCATTTGTGTCCCCTCAAATTGCCTCCCTTATCCTTATCCCCACCCACCTAGGTTCGAATCCCGTATCACACGGATTCACGGATCACACGGAAATGTATCCGTGTGATCAATCCGTGTGACTATCTATGCTTGTCTGTGATACACGGACATGTATCCAAGGATACACGAACACGTGTATCCATGGAGTTCTGGGTCCAGGAAGCCATTTGTGTCGACCCAAATTGCCTCCCTTCTCCCCACCTGAAATCCAGGTGAATTGAAAGACCTGCCCGAGGTCAGTGGATCCAGGTATCCGTCCGTGGGCCCCCGGATTTCAACCCTTCCCCACATTCCAAGGGATCAGTCAATCAATCTTCGGCTATCCAGAGAATCTATCGAAACTGATGCTCCTACAGGAGAGGACATCACAGAAATCTATCTGTGCCCTGTAGTTGCATCCGTTGCGACAGGCTCGAACGCAGGTCTATCCGGATTAGGAACATGTTCTATCCGACTAGGCCACGCTGGAGTTGCCATCTGAATAAAATTTGGCACCTGTATTTATACCTCGGAGCAAACAGGGTTAGTTAGTGTCTTTTTATAAACAATTGCAATGATTGACATGTGAAATTGTGAGTTTGTGTTGACAGTTAGAAAAAATGGCAGGGTTATTCGATGATGTTGCAGTCAAGTGAAGCAGTGTCATGAATGAATGAATAGAGGAGAATTTAGGCTAACTGACTGATATGTGAATGTTTAAACAGGTGTAATAATTAATATTTACTGGTGTATGTCCAAATGAGGCGAACGGTTTGGCTGGGTAAATTTAGCGTTATCGCCGCTAATTTCTCTGTTTGACACGGAGGAGGAGGGTGGGTAACACTGGGGGTGGAATGGGGGTAGGGATATGGCGGCCACCGTTAGGCGGAGGTTGTTGGTAGGGGGTGTCCAGAGGAGCTACCGTGGGTCATCCTGGGTTGTTGGGGGGTGGGGGAAGGGAGGGTTGGCAGTTAGGTATTTAAACTTAATTTTTTGAGATAGGTTATATATGGTGAGGTGTTTAGGAAGGAATAAGAAAAGTGTTTGTGACTGAGTTGAGTATATTAGTTACTGTGATTCATGTTAGAAAGAATGTAGGTGCTGAAAATGTTTAAAGATTTGTTAATGACTTCATTTGTTTAATATTGTATGAATTAACGGTAAGTGAACACTGGAGATTGATATTCAACAGCATATTGAGTGGAGAAGTTTTAGCAGGCAGGCAGGCAGGCAGGCAGGCAGGCAGGCAGGCAGGCAGGCAGAAAGAAAATGGAATGACAAATGGTTACAGACATTTTCTTCACAGATGGTAAAAACTATTATAATCACATGTACACATTTCAATGTGCGACATTCTTACACAAACACACACACACACACACACACACTCACAGGGTTGTGTGTGTCATCTAATCATCAACCTGTCACCTAATCAAACCTGAACTCCGTCACTTAAAACCTAATCTAACCAGTAACCCAAACTAACCTAAAACTGCATCATAGAGTTTACTCACACATACCAGCCAATTCTCCATTAAAGATAGTGCTTATAGCAACTATTTAGTCAAACCAACAACAAATGGAGTGTTTCTCCAAAATGAAAATGTTGGGATGCTATTGATCTCGCACAAATTCTATACAAATGCCACATACCTACCGGTAATTAAAGAACCAAAGCAAATCTCTTCTAAGCATAAATGGCCATGGCATAAATTCAAATAATTTAAAAGTAAAAATAATCTAAAATGGCCAAATATTTGATAATATTAATATTAGATAGTCTTAGATATTCTCTCTTAGGCTTCATTTAGTCAACACATGTAAAATCACTGAGTCGTGGAACAAGCAGTTTATATATACATATGTTAGGCTTATAACACCTATCCTACGAGGTCCAACTAGTGACTAACCCTCACTCACTGACCAGGATGCAAGTAACTCACTATTTACTTCTAGGTGAATAGAGGCATTGGGTGAAAGGAAACGCTACCAAAACGCTAAACGCTACCCTGTCCGACCGGGATTCGAACCCTTGATTGTGAGACGAGAAGGAACAAGTCATTCATTTTTGTGTACTCACCTACGTGTGAGTACACACATTGATCCAATTCATGATTTAATGCTAATAATTTAAAAATGTAATAATTTAATTTAATTTATAATTTAATGCACATTAATGCTCGATCCAGCAGGATAGAGTATTAATCTTGGAGTCTGTCCTTTTAGCCGTCGGTTGTTTAAAGCACTGACTTTACCAACTTAACCTAAACCTAAACCTAACGTAACCTATAAACTAAGCTAACCTAAAACTAATTGAAGTTAATGACCGTATTATTTTTAACCTATAGGTATCAAAGGTTTATAAAGGGAGGAACAAGGAACTAGTTAAGGAACAAGTTTAACTTTTATTTAATATAGTTTATTTTTTAAAATAATTTTCTTTAATATAGTTTACATTAATGTTATGAAGGTTTATGAACTTTAAAAAAAGGTTGGTTATATTAGGTTAGGTTAGGTTAGTTTAGGTTGGCTAGGTTGGTTAAACCCTAACTAACAACAGAAAATAAACTTCCCTCCTTCCCTCCCTAGATTTAAACTCATTTAAATTAAGAGTAAAGATCTTAAAGATCTTAACTAAATTTACTCCAATTATATAACTAATATATATATATATATCTATATTAACTATATAATCTAACTATATATCTAATTATATAAATTATATAATTATATAAAAATAACTCCAATTAAATTGAGTTAAATTAATTTAAATTGATTTAATTGTAATTAATAAAATTGATAATTGAAATTTAATTATACCCCTCCCTCTCTCTATTCCTCCCTCCCTCCCTCTCTTCCTCCCTCCTTTCCGTCCCCCTGTTACCTGTGACACGAACCTATCCGTGTATCTTAGGGATTTTCGTGTATCTTATGTATGTCCGTGTATCTTATCTTATGGGATTTCGTAACCGTATTATGTTTAGGGTTATCCATGGGGTTCTGGGGTCCAGGAAGCCATTTGTGTCCCCTCAAATTGCCTCCCTTATCCTTATCCCCACCCACCTAGGTTCGAATCCCGTATCACACGGATTCACGGATCACACGGAAATGTATCCGTGTGATCAATCCGTGTGACTATCTATGCTTGTCTGTGATACACGGACATGTATCCAAGGATACACGAACACGTGTATCCATGGAGTTCTGGGTCCAGGAAGCCATTTGTGTCGACCCAAATTGCCTCCCTTCTCCCCACCTGAAATCCAGGTGAATTGAAAGACCTGCCCGAGGTCAGTGGATCCAGGTATCCGTCCGTGGGCCCCCGGATTTCAACCCTTCCCCACATTCCAAGGGATCAGTCAATCAATCTTCGGCTATCCAGAGAATCTATCGAAACTGATGCTCCTACAGGAGAGGACATCACAGAAATCTATCTGTGCCCTGTAGTTGCATCCGTTGCGACAGGCTCGAACGCAGGTCTATCCGGATTAGGAACATGTTCTATCCGACTAGGCCACGCTGGAGTTGCCATCTGAATAAAATTTGGCACCTGTATTTATACCTCGGAGCAAACAGGGTTAGTTAGTGTCTTTTTATAAACAATTGCAATGATTGACATGTGAAATTGTGAGTTTGTGTTGACAGTTAGAAAAAATGGCAGGGTTATTCGATGATGTTGCAGTCAAGTGAAGCAGTGTCATGAATGAATGAATAGAGGAGAATTTAGGCTAACTGACTGATATGTGAATGTTTAAACAGGTGTAATAATTAATATTTACTGGTGTATGTCCAAATGAGGCGAACGGTTTGGCTGGGTAAATTTAGCGTTATCGCCGCTAATTTCTCTGTTTGACACGGAGGAGGAGGGTGGGTAACACTGGGGGTGGAATGGGGGTAGGGATATGGCGGCCACCGTTAGGCGGAGGTTGTTGGTAGGGGGTGTCCAGAGGAGCTACCGTGGGTCATCCTGGGTTGTTGGGGGGGGTGGGGGAAGGGAGGGTTGGCAGTTAGGTATTTAAACTTAATTTTTTGAGATAGGTTATATATGGTGAGGTGTTTAGGAAGGAATAAGAAAAGTGTTTGTGACTGAGTTGAGTATATTAGTTACTGTGATTCATGTTAGAAAGAATGTAGGTGCTGAAAATGTTTAAAGATTTGTTAATGACTTCATTTGTTTAATATTGTATGAATTAACGGTAAGTGAACACTGGAGATTGATATTCAACAGCATATTGAGTGGAGAAGTTTTAGCAGGCAGGCAGGCAGGCAGGCAGGCAGGCAGGCAGGCAGGCAGGCAGAAAGAAAATGGAATGACAAATGGTTACAGACATTTTCTTCACAGATGGTAAAAACTATTATAATCACATGTACACATTTCAATGTGCGACATTCTTACACAAACACACACACACACACACACACACCTCACAGGGTTGTGTGTGTCATCTAATCATCAACCTGTCACCTAATCAAACCTGAACTCCGTCACTTAAAACCTAATCTAACCAGTAACCCAAACTAACCTAAAACTGCATCATAGAGTTTACTCACACATACCAGCCAATTCTCCATTAAAGATAGTGCTTATAGCAACTATTTAGTCAAACCAACAACAAATGGAGTGTTTCTCCAAAATGAAAATGTTGGGATGCTATTGATCTCGCACAAATTCTATACAAATGCCACATACCTACCGGTAATTAAAGAACCAAAGCAAATCTCTTCTAAGCATAAATGGCCATGGCATAAATTCAAATAATTTAAAAGTAAAAATAATCTAAAATGGCCAAATATTTGATAATATTAATATTAGATAGTCTTAGATATTCTCTCTTAGGCTTCATTTAGTCAACACATGTAAAATCACTGAGTCGTGGAACAAGCAGTTTATATATACATATGTTAGGCTTATAACACCTATCCTACGAGGTCCAACTAGTGACTAACCCTCACTCACTGACCAGGATGCAAGTAACTCACTATTTACTTCTAGGTGAATAGAGGCATTGGGTGAAAGGAAACGCTACCAAAACGCTAAACGCTACCCTGTCCGACCGGGATTCGAACCCTTGATTGTGAGACGAGAAGGAACAAGTCATTCATTTTTGTGTACTCACCTACGTGTGAGTACACACATTGATCCAATTCATGATTTAATGCTAATAATTTAAAAATGTAATAATTTAATTTAATTTATAATTTAATGCACATTAATGCTCGATCCAGCAGGATAGAGTATTAATCTTGGAGTCTGTCCTTTTAGCCGTCGGTTGTTTAAAGCACTGACTTTACCAACTTAACCTAAACCTAAACCTAACGTAACCTATAAACTAAGCTAACCTAAAACTAATTGAAGTTAATGACCGTATTATTTTTAACCTATAGGTATCAAAGGTTTATAAAGGGAGGAACAAGGAACTAGTTAAGGAACAAGTTTAACTTTTATTTAATATAGTTTATTTTTTAAAATAATTTTCTTTAATATAGTTTACATTAATGTTATGAAGGTTTATGAACTTTAAAAAAAGGTTGGTTATATTAGGTTAGGTTAGGTTAGTTTAGGTTGGCTAGGTTGGTTAAACCCTAACTAACAACAGAAAATAAACTTCCCTCCTTCCCTCCCTAGATTTAAACTCATTTAAATTAAGAGTAAAGATCTTAAAGATCTTAACTAAATTTACTCCAATTATATATATAACTATATATATCTATATTAACTATATAATCTAACTATATATCTAATTATATAAATTATATAATTATATAAAAATAACTCCAATTAAATTGAGTTAAATTAATTTAAATTGATTTAATTGTAATTAATAAAATTGATAATTGAAATTTAATTATACCCCTCCCTCTCTCTATTCCTCCCTCCCTCCCTCTCTTCCTCCCTCCTTTCCGTCCCCCTGTTACCTGTGACACGAACCTATCCGTGTATCTTAGGGATTTTCGTGTATCTTATGTATGTCCGTGTATCTTATCTTATGGGATTTCGTAACCGTATTATGTTTAGGGTTATCCATGGGGTTCTGGGGTCCAGGAAGCCATTTGTGTCCCCTCAAATTGCCTCCCTTATCCTTATCCCCACCCACCTAGGTTCGAATCCCGTATCACACGGATTCACGGATCACACGGAAATGTATCCGTGTGATCAATCCGTGTGACTATCTATGCTTGTCTGTGATACACGGACATGTATCCAAGGATACACGAACACGTGTATCCATGGAGTTCTGGGTCCAGGAAGCCATTTGTGTCGACCCAAATTGCCTCCCTTCTCCCCACCTGAAATCCAGGTGAATTGAAAGACCTGCCCGAGGTCAGTGGATCCAGGTATCCGTCCGTGGGCCCCCGGATTTCAACCCTTCCCCACATTCCAAGGGATCAGTCAATCAATCTTCGGCTATCCAGAGAATCTATCGAAACTGATGCTCCTACAGGAGAGGACATCACAGAAATCTATCTGTGCCCTGTAGTTGCATCCGTTGCGACAGGCTCGAACGCAGGTCTATCCGGATTAGGAACATGTTCTATCCGACTAGGCCACGCTGGAGTTGCCATCTGAATAAAATTTGGCACCTGTATTTATACCTCGGAGCAAACAGGGTTAGTTAGTGTCTTTTTATAAACAATTGCAATGATTGACATGTGAAATTGTGAGTTTGTGTTGACAGTTAGAAAAAATGGCAGGGTTATTCGATGATGTTGCAGTCAAGTGAAGCAGTGTCATGAATGAATGAATAGAGGAGAATTTAGGCTAACTGACTGATATGTGAATGTTTAAACAGGTGTAATAATTAATATTTACTGGTGTATGTCCAAATGAGGCGAACGGTTTGGCTGGGTAAATTTAGCGTTATCGCCGCTAATTTCTCTGTTTGACACGGAGGAGGAGGGTGGGTAACACTGGGGGTGGAATGGGGGTAGGGATATGGCGGCCACCGTTAGGCGGAGGTTGTTGGTAGGGGGTGTCCAGAGGAGCTACCGTGGGTCATCCTGGGTTGTTGGGGGTGGGGGAAGGGAGGGTTGGCAGTTAGGTATTTAAACTTAATTTTTTGAGATAGGTTATATATGGTGAGGTGTTTAGGAAGGAATAAGAAAAGTGTTTGTGACTGAGTTGAGTATATTAGTTACTGTGATTCATGTTAGAAAGAATGTAGGTGCTGAAAATGTTTAAAGATTTGTTAATGACTTCATTTGTTTAATATTGTATGAATTAACGGTAAGTGAACACTGGAGATTGATATTCAACAGCATATTGAGTGGAGAAGTTTTAGCAGGCAGGCAGGCAGGCAGGCAGGCAGGCAGGCAGGCAGGCAGGCAGAAAGAAAATGGAATGACAAATGGTTACAGACATTTTCTTCACAGATGGTAAAAACTATTATAATCACATGTACACATTTCAATGTGCGACATTCTTACACAAACACACACACACACACACACACACTCACAGGGTTGTGTGTGTCATCTAATCATCAACCTGTCACCTAATCAAACCTGAACTCCGTCACTTAAAACCTAATCTAACCAGTAACCCAAACTAACCTAAAACTGCATCATAGAGTTTACTCACACATACCAGCCAATTCTCCATTAAAGATAGTGCTTATAGCAACTATTTAGTCAAACCAACAACAAATGGAGTGTTTCTCCAAAATGAAAATGTTGGGATGCTATTGATCTCGCACAAATTCTATACAAATGCCACATACCTACCGGTAATTAAAGAACCAAAGCAAATCTCTTCTAAGCATAAATGGCCATGGCATAAATTCAAATAATTTAAAAGTAAAAATAATCTAAAATGGCCAAATATTTGATAATATTAATATTAGATAGTCTTAGATATTCTCTCTTAGGCTTCATTTAGTCAACACATGTAAAATCACTGAGTCGTGGAACAAGCAGTTTATATATACATATGTTAGGCTTATAACACCTATCCTACGAGGTCCAACTAGTGACTAACCCTCACTCACTGACCAGGATGCAAGTAACTCACTATTTACTTCTAGGTGAATAGAGGCATTGGGTGAAAGGAAACGCTACCAAAACGCTAAACGCTACCCTGTCCGACCGGGATTCGAACCCTTGATTGTGAGACGAGAAGGAACAAGTCATTCATTTTTGTGTACTCACCTACGTGTGAGTACACACATTGATCCAATTCATGATTTAATGCTAATAATTTAAAAATGTAATAATTTAATTTAATTTATAATTTAATGCACATTAATGCTCGATCCAGCAGGATAGAGTATTAATCTTGGAGTCTGTCCTTTTAGCCGTCGGTTGTTTAAAGCACTGACTTTACCAACTTAACCTAAACCTAAACCTAACCTAACCTATAAACTAAGCTAACCTAAAACTAATTGAAGTTAATGACCGTATTATTTTTAACCTATAGGTATCAAAGGTTTATAAAGGGAGGAACAAGGAACTAGTTAAGGAACAAGTTTAACTTTTATTTAATATAGTTTATTTTTTAAAATAATTTTCTTTAATATAGTTTACATTAATGTTATGAAGGTTTATGAACTTTAAAAAAAGGTTGGTTATATTAGGTTAGGTTAGGTTAGTTTAGGTTGGCTAGGTTGGTTAAACCCTAACTAACAACAGAAAATAAACTTCCCTCCTTCCCTCCCTAGATTTAAACTCATTTAAATTAAGAGTAAAGATCTTAAAGATCTTAACTAAATTTACTCCAATTATATATATAACTATATATATCTATATTAACTATATAATCTAACTATATATCTAATTATATAAATTATATAATTATATAAAAATAACTCCAATTAAATTGAGTTAAATTAATTTAAATTGATTTAATTGTAATTAATAAAATTGATAATTGAAATTTAATTATACCCCTCCCTCTCTCTATTCCTCCCTCCCTCCCTCTCTTCCTCCCTCCTTTCCGTCCCCCTGTTACCTGTGACACGAACCTATCCGTGTATCTTAGGGATTTTCGTGTATCTTATGTATGTCCGTGTATCTTATCTTATGGGATTTCGTAACCGTATTATGTTTAGGGTTATCCATGGGGTTCTGGGGTCCAGGAAGCCATTTGTGTCCCCTCAAATTGCCTCCCTTATCCTTATCCCCACCCACCTAGGTTCGAATCCCGTATCACACGGATTCACGGATCACACGGAAATGTATCCGTGTGATCAATCCGTGTGACTATCTATGCTTGTCTGTGATACACGGACATGTATCCAAGGATACACGAACACGTGTATCCATGGAGTTCTGGGTCCAGGAAGCCATTTGTGTCGACCCAAATTGCCTCCCTTCTCCCCACCTGAAATCCAGGTGAATTGAAAGACCTGCCCGAGGTCAGTGGATCCAGGTATCCGTCCGA
>NW_027191083.1:0-18035 GCF_040958095.1 Procambarus clarkii
GGCTCGATCGCAATCTATCCAGATGAGAACTCGTTCTCTTCCGACTAGACCACGCTGGAGTCGCTGTATGTCTCAAATTTGGTGCCTGTATTTATAGTTAGTATTTTTGGTGTATTAATTGATTTGTTTTAATTTTTTAATTACTTAGTTAGAGATTTAGGGAGTTGGGGGGGGGGGGAACGGGTTGCGTGTGTAGTGGATTGTCGAGATCGTGGTTGGTTAGTATTTATGTAGTTGTGTTCACCTAGTTGTGCTTGCGAGGGTTGAGCTCTCCTCTTTCGGCCCGCCTCTCAACTGTCAATCAATCAATTATTACTAACTAATAAAAATTATTCCACACACACACATCCAGGAAGCCGCCCGTAACAGCTGTCTAACGCCCAGGTACATATTTACTGCTAGGTAACAGGGGCATCAGAATGATAGAAACTCTGCTGATTTCCGTTTGTTCCATCACCGGGAAATGGCATGAGCTAGGATTACGAGTCGAGAGCGACGTCCACTCAGCTATAAAGCCCCCTAGTTTGTGTATTGGTGCAAAAGAGTATTTGGGAGAGGTTAATGGAAAGGAATGATGTTTGGTGGCCTTGAAGGCTTTGGAGTTGGCAGTTATGAATTTAAGTATTTATTTTTTTAAGATAGGATATATAAGCAAAAGACGTTGCGAGATATAGTAAGAAAAGTTTTTCTGACTGAGGTAAGGTACTGTCTGATTGACTTGTATGTTAGGAAAAAGAATACATATTAGAAACTTAGATGATCTTTTGAAATGTTTCTTAGCAAATAGTTGCAAATTTTTGTGTAAAAAGCATTTGGTTACCGTACCCTAAACAAACACACGTGAGCAAAATTAGTCCACGGGATTCAGAGAGAGTGAGCAGCGAAATAGTAACAAAAAATGTGACAATGAGGGGAAACTATGTCATTCAAACGTTAACCATATAAATTACAGTAACACTAACCGAGCGTCCACATACATATTCCAATCAATTTACATAAATAGACATTCACTAATATATTCCTTTAAAATGGACACATGCAGATAGTTACAGTACACATGTCATATCAATTACTGGTACACATAAACACTCATAGCTGGACGTGTCTGTCGATCTTGACAATAGTAGACATGTAATAAAAAATGTGACAATAATGGGAAATTATGTCATTCAATCGTATAAATTTTAACCATATAAATTACAGTAATACTAATTGCGGGCACACGTACATATGTCAATCAATTTACATAAATAAACATTCACTAATGTGTACCTTTAAAATGGACACATACAGATAATTACCGTACACATGTCAGTTCAATTACAGGTACACATAAACACACATAGCTTCACGTGTCTGTCGGTCTTGACAATAGTACACATGGATACGCACACAAAACAGTCCATTATCAATTAACGTGTGTGTGTGTGTGTGTGTGTGTATTTATTTTCTCTTTGTATTTACTATATGTATCAGCAGAATCGAGTTATTAGCTCTTGGAACCCGCCTATCAAATATATGTATTTTTTTCTTTTTATATCTACTACATCTATTTCTCTCTAACACAAACACACACACACACACACACACACAAACTGGAGGCCTACCGTCTAAACGGAGAGAGTTCGTTGGCTATAATGCTAATGGTCCCCGATCGAATCTCAGTTGATGCAATAGCAAACTCAACTCAAAAACTGCAAACTGAATACTCACACCCTAAAAGTGACTCGAACCCATACTGCCAGGAGCAACGCAACTGGTATGTACAGGACGCCTTAATCCGCTTGTGTCCATTTTAAAAGAATATATTAGTGAATGTTTATTTATGTAAATTGATTGCAATATGTTTCATTCCAATCATACATATTCCAATCAATTTACATAAATTTAATTTAAAAGTATGATTCCAATCATACATATTCCAATCTTGACATATGTCAAGCGGATTAATGCATCGTGTACATGCCAGTTGCGTTGCTCCTGGCAGTATGGGTTCGAGTCACTTCTGGGGTGTGAGTTTTCAGTTGCATATTAAATAAGTTTTCAGTTGCATATTAAATAATAAATATTTATTTATTAAATTTAATTTATTTATTTATTAAAATAATTATTTAATAATTGAATAAAATATTAATTAAAAAAATGATTTATTTATTTTTTAAAATTAAATACTAAATAATAAATTAAATATTGATATATACTTGTGGGTCCAGGAGGCCATCTGTGTCCCCTCAGATGGTCTCCCTTATCACAGTTTGTGTCTATGGATGTGTGTCTGTGTGTGAGTGTGTATATCCCTGTGAGTGTCCGGGTGAATGTGAGTGCCCCTGTGAGTGTCCGGGTGAGTGTGTGTCCGGTTATATACCTGTGGGTCCACGAGGCCATCTGTGTCCCCTCAGATGGTCTCCCTTATCACAGTCTATGGGTGTGTGTGAGTGTCCCTGTGAGTGTTCGGGTGAGGGTGTGTGAGTGTGTGAGTGTCCGGGTTTATGTGAGGTTTGGTTCCTGGAACAATCCTTCCTCCCCCCCTCCCCAAATCTCCTCCCTTATTCCCACCGTGGGTTCGAATCCCAGGTGATTAGACCTGCCCTAAGTCCATGGATCCAAGGTATCCATCCGTGGGCCCAACGGATTTCACCCCTTCCCCACTTTCCAAGGGCCAGGTCAATTCTAGCTATCCAGGGAACCTGTCGAAACAGAGGCAGCTACAGGAGGGGACACACAAATATTTGTGTCCTGCAGTTACACAACCGTTCCGACAGGCTCGATCGCAATCTATCCAGATGAGAACTCGTTCTCTTCCGACTAGACCACGCTGGAGTCGCTGTATGTCTCAAATTTGGTGCCTGTATTTATAGTTAGTATTTTTGGTGTATTAATTGATTTGTTTTAATTTTTTAATTACTTAGAGAGATTTAGGGAGTTGGGGGGGGGGGGGGGAACGGGTTGCGTGTGTAGTGGATTGTCGAGATCGTGGTTGGTTAGTATTTATGTAGTTGTGTTCACCTAGTTGTGCTTGCGAGGGTTGAGCTCTCCTCTTTCGGCCCGCCTCTCAACTGTCAATCAATCAATTATTACTAACTAATAAAAATTATTCCACACACACACATCCAGGAAGCCGCCCGTAACAGCTGTCTAACGCCCAGGTACATATTTACTGCTAGGTAACAGGGGCATCAGAATGATAGAAACTCTGCTGATTTCCGTTTGTTCCATCACCGGGAAATGGCATGAGCTAGGATTACGAGTCGAGAGCGACGTCCACTCAGCTATAAAGCCCCCTAGTTTGTGTATTGGTGCAAAAGAGTATTTGGGAGAGGTTAATGGAAAGGAATGATGTTTGGTGGCCTTGAAGGCTTTGGAGTTGGCAGTTATGAATTTAAGTATTTATTTTTTTAAGATAGGATATATAAGCAAAAGACGTTGCGAGATATAGTAAGAAAAGTTTTTCTGACTGAGGTAAGGTACTGTCTGATTGACTTGTATGTTAGGAAAAAGAATACATATTAGAAACTTAGATGATCTTTTGAAATGTTTCTTAGCAAATAGTTGCAAATTTTTGTGTAAAAAGCATTTGGTTACCGTACCCTAAACAAACACACGTGAGCAAAATTAGTCCACGGGATTCAGAGAGAGTGAGCAGCGAAATAGTAACAAAAAATGTGACAATGAGGGGAAACTATGTCATTCAAACGTTAACCATATAAATTACAGTAACACTAACCGAGCGTCCACATACATATTCCAATCAATTTACATAAATAGACATTCACTAATATATTCCTTTAAAATGGACACATGCAGATAGTTACAGTACACATGTCATATCAATTACTGGTACACATAAACACTCATAGCTGGACGTGTCTGTCGATCTTGACAATAGTAGACATGTAATAAAAAATGTGACAATAATGGGAAATTATGTCATTCAATCGTATAAATTTTAACCATATAAATTACAGTAATACTAATTGCGGGCACACGTACATATGTCAATCAATTTACATAAATAAACATTCACTAATGTGTACCTTTAAAATGGACACATACAGATAATTACCGTACACATGTCAGTTCAATTACAGGTACACATAAACACACATAGCTTCACGTGTCTGTCGGTCTTGACAATAGTACACATGGATACGCACACAAAACAGTCCATTATCAATTAACGTGTGTGTGTGTGTGTGTGTGTATTTATTTTCTCTTTGTATTTACTATATGTATCAGCAGAATCGAGTTATTAGCTCTTGGAACCCGCCTATCAAATATATGTATTTTTTTCTTTTTTATATCTACTACATCTATTTCTCTCTAACACACACACACACACACACACACACACAAACTGGAGGCCTACCGTCTAAACGGAGAGAGTTCGTTGGCTATAATGCTAATGGTCCCCGATCGAATCTCAGTTGATGCAATAGCAAACTCAACTCAAAAACTGCAAACTGAATACTCACACCCTAAAAGTGACTCGAACCCATACTGCCAGGAGCAACGCAACTGGTATGTACAGGACGCCTTAATCCGCTTGTGTCCATTTTAAAAGAATATATTAGTGAATGTTTATTTATGTAAATTGATTGCAATATGTTTCATTCCAATCATACATATTCCAATCAATTTACATAAATTTAATTTAAAAGTATGATTCCAATCATACATATTCCAATCTTGACATATGTCAAGCGGATTAATGCATCGTGTACATGCCAGTTGCGTTGCTCCTGGCAGTATGGGTTCGAGTCACTTCTGGGGTGTGAGTTTTCAGTTGCATATTAAATAAGTTTTCAGTTGCATATTAAATAATAAATATTTATTTATTAAATTTAA
Organism: Procambarus clarkii; assembly: GCF_040958095.1. NCBI lineage: Eukaryota > Metazoa > Arthropoda > Malacostraca > Decapoda > Cambaridae > Procambarus > Procambarus clarkii. The sequence continues at coordinate 4,846 of NW_027191083.1, forward strand.
TTTATTTATTTATTAAAATAATTATTTAATAATTGAATAAAATATTAATTAAAAAAATGATTTATTTATTTTTTAAAATTAAATACTAAATAATAAATTAAATATTGATATATACTTGTGGGTCCAGGAGGCCATCTGTGTCCCCTCAGATGGTCTCCCTTATCACAGTTTGTGTCTATGGATGTGTGTCTGTGTGTGAGTGTGTATATCCCTGTGAGTGTCCGGGTGAATGTGAGTGCCCCTGTGAGTGTCCGGGTGAGTGTGTGTCCGGTTATACCTGTGGGTCCACGAGGCCATCTGTGTCCCCTCAGATGGTCTCCCTTATCACAGTCTATGGGTGTGTGTGAGTGTCCCTGTGAGTGTTCGGGTGAGGGTGTGTGAGTGTGTGAGTGTCCGGGTTTATGTGAGGTTTGGTTCCTGGAACAATCCTTCCTCCCCCCCTCCCCAAATCTCCTCCCTTATTCCCACCGTGGGTTCGAATCCCAGGTGATTAGACCTGCCCTAAGTCCATGGATCCAAGGTATCCATCCGTGGGCCCAACGGATTTCACCCCTTCCCCACTTTCCAAGGGCCAGGTCAATTCTAGCTATCCAGGGAACCTGTCGAAACAGAGGCAGCTACAGGAGGGGACACACAAATATTTGTGTCCTGCAGTTACACAACCGTTCCGACAGGCTCGATCGCAATCTATCCAGATGAGAACTCGTTCTCTTCCGACTAGACCACGCTGGAGTCGCTGTATGTCTCAAATTTGGTGCCTGTATTTATAGTTAGTATTTTTGGTGTATTAATTGATTTGTTTTAATTTTTTAATTACTTAGAGAGATTTAGGGAGTTGGGGGGGGGGGGGAACGGGTTGCGTGTGTAGTGGATTGTCGAGATCGTGGTTGGTTAGTATTTATGTAGTTGTGTTCACCTAGTTGTGCTTGCGAGGGTTGAGCTCTCCTCTTTCGGCCCGCCTCTCAACTGTCAATCAATCAATTATTACTAACTAATAAAAATTATTCCACACACACACATCCAGGAAGCCGCCCGTAACAGCTGTCTAACGCCCAGGTACATATTTACTGCTAGGTAACAGGGGCATCAGAATGATAGAAACTCTGCTGATTTCCGTTTGTTCCATCACCGGGAAATGGCATGAGCTAGGATTACGAGTCGAGAGCGACGTCCACTCAGCTATAAAGCCCCCTAGTTTGTGTATTGGTGCAAAAGAGTATTTGGGAGAGGTTAATGGAAAGGAATGATGTTTGGTGGCCTTGAAGGCTTTGGAGTTGGCAGTTATGAATTTAAGTATTTATTTTTTTAAGATAGGATATATAAGCAAAAGACGTTGCGAGATATAGTAAGAAAAGTTTTTCTGACTGAGGTAAGGTACTGTCTGATTGACTTGTATGTTAGGAAAAAGAATACATATTAGAAACTTAGATGATCTTTTGAAATGTTTCTTAGCAAATAGTTGCAAATTTTTGTGTAAAAAGCATTTGGTTACCGTACCCTAAACAAACACACGTGAGCAAAATTAGTCCACGGGATTCAGAGAGAGTGAGCAGCGAAATAGTAACAAAAAATGTGACAATGAGGGGAAACTATGTCATTCAAACGTTAACCATATAAATTACAGTAACACTAACCGAGCGTCCACATACATATTCCAATCAATTTACATAAATAGACATTCACTAATATATTCCTTTAAAATGGACACATGCAGATAGTTACAGTACACATGTCATATCAATTACTGGTACACATAAACACTCATAGCTGGACGTGTCTGTCGATCTTGACAATAGTAGACATGTAATAAAAAATGTGACAATAATGGGAAATTATGTCATTCAATCGTATAAATTTTAACCATATAAATTACAGTAATACTAATTGCGGGCACACGTACATATGTCAATCAATTTACATAAATAAACATTCACTAATGTGTACCTTTAAAATGGACACATACAGATAATTACCGTACACATGTCAGTTCAATTACAGGTACACATAAACACACATAGCTTCACGTGTCTGTCGGTCTTGACAATAGTACACATGGATACGCACACAAAACAGTCCATTATCAATTAACGTGTGTGTGTGTGTGTGTGTGTATTTATTTTCTCTTTGTATTTACTATATGTATCAGCAGAATCGAGTTATTAGCTCTTGGAACCCGCCTATCAAATATATGTATTTTTTTCTTTTTTATATCTACTACATCTATTTCTCTCTAACACAAACACACACACACACACACACACACACAAACTGGAGGCCTACCGTCTAAACGGAGAGAGTTCGTTGGCTATAATGCTAATGGTCCCCGATCGAATCTCAGTTGATGCAATAGCAAACTCAACTCAAAAACTGCAAACTGAATACTCACACCCTAAAAGTGACTCGAACCCATACTGCCAGGAGCAACGCAACTGGTATGTACAGGACGCCTTAATCCGCTTGTGTCCATTTTAAAAGAATATATTAGTGAATGTTTATTTATGTAAATTGATTGCAATATGTTTCATTCCAATCATACATATTCCAATCAATTTACATAAATTTAATTTAAAAGTATGATTCCAATCATACATATTCCAATCTTGACATATGTCAAGCGGATTAATGCATCGTGTACATGCCAGTTGCGTTGCTCCTGGCAGTATGGGTTCGAGTCACTTCTGGGGTGTGAGTTTTCAGTTGCATATTAAATAAGTTTTCAGTTGCATATTAAATAATAAATATTTATTTATTAAATTTAATTTATTTATTTATTAAAATAATTATTTAATAATTGAATAAAATATTAATTAAAAAAATGATTTATTTATTTTTTAAAATTAAATACTAAATAATAAATTAAATATTGATATATACTTGTGGGTCCAGGAGGCCATCTGTGTCCCCTCAGATGGTCTCCCTTATCACAGTTTGTGTCTATGGATGTGTGTCTGTGTGTGAGTGTGTATATCCCTGTGAGTGTCCGGGTGAATGTGAGTGCCCCTGTGAGTGTCCGGGTGAGTGTGTGTCCGGTTATACCTGTGGGTCCACGAGGCCATCTGTGTCCCCTCAGATGGTCTCCCTTATCACAGTCTATGGGTGTGTGTGAGTGTCCCTGTGAGTGTTCGGGTGAGGGTGTGTGAGTGTGTGAGTGTCCGGGTTTATGTGAGGTTTGGTTCCTGGAACAATCCTTCCTCCCCCCCTCCCCAAATCTCCTCCCTTATTCCCACCGTGGGTTCGAATCCCAGGTGATTAGACCTGCCCTAAGTCCATGGATCCAAGGTATCCATCCGTGGGCCCAACGGATTTCACCCCTTCCCCACTTTCCAAGGGCCAGGTCAATTCTAGCTATCCAGGGAACCTGTCGAAACAGAGGCAGCTACAGGAGGGGACACACAAATATTTGTGTCCTGCAGTTACACAACCGTTCCGACAGGCTCGATCGCAATCTATCCAGATGAGAACTCGTTCTCTTCCGACTAGACCACGCTGGAGTCGCTGTATGTCTCAAATTTGGTGCCTGTATTTATAGTTAGTATTTTTGGTGTATTAATTGATTTGTTTTAATTTTTTAATTACTTAGTTAGAGAGATTTAGGGAGTTGGGGGGGGGGGGGGAACGGGTTGCGTGTGTAGTGGATTGTCGAGATCGTGGTTGGTTAGTATTTATGTAGTTGTGTTCACCTAGTTGTGCTTGCGAGGGTTGAGCTCTCCTCTTTCGGCCCGCCTCTCAACTGTCAATCAATCAATTATTACTAACTAATAAAAATTATTCCACACACACACATCCAGGAAGCCGCCCGTAACAGCTGTCTAACGCCCAGGTACATATTTACTGCTAGGTAACAGGGGCATCAGAATGATAGAAACTCTGCTGATTTCCGTTTGTTCCATCACCGGGAAATGGCATGAGCTAGGATTACGAGTCGAGAGCGACGTCCACTCAGCTATAAAGCCCCCTAGTTTGTGTATTGGTGCAAAAGAGTATTTGGGAGAGGTTAATGGAAAGGAATGATGTTTGGTGGCCTTGAAGGCTTTGGAGTTGGCAGTTATGAATTTAAGTATTTATTTTTTTAAGATAGGATATATAAGCAAAAGACGTTGCGAGATATAGTAAGAAAAGTTTTTCTGACTGAGGTAAGGTACTGTCTGATTGACTTGTATGTTAGGAAAAAGAATACATATTAGAAACTTAGATGATCTTTTGAAATGTTTCTTAGCAAATAGTTGCAAATTTTTGTGTAAAAAGCATTTGGTTACCGTACCCTAAACAAACACACGTGAGCAAAATTAGTCCACGGGATTCAGAGAGAGTGAGCAGCGAAATAGTAACAAAAAATGTGACAATGAGGGGAAACTATGTCATTCAAACGTTAACCATATAAATTACAGTAACACTAACCGAGCGTCCACATACATATTCCAATCAATTTACATAAATAGACATTCACTAATATATTCCTTTAAAATGGACACATGCAGATAGTTACAGTACACATGTCATATCAATTACTGGTACACATAAACACTCATAGCTGGACGTGTCTGTCGATCTTGACAATAGTAGACATGTAATAAAAAATGTGACAATAATGGGAAATTATGTCATTCAATCGTATAAATTTTAACCATATAAATTACAGTAATACTAATTGCGGGCACACGTACATATGTCAATCAATTTACATAAATAAACATTCACTAATGTGTACCTTTAAAATGGACACATACAGATAATTACCGTACACATGTCAGTTCAATTACAGGTACACATAAACACACATAGCTTCACGTGTCTGTCGGTCTTGACAATAGTACACATGGATACGCACACAAAACAGTCCATTATCAATTAACGTGTGTGTGTGTGTGTGTGTGTATTTATTTTCTCTTTGTATTTACTATATGTATCAGCAGAATCGAGTTATTAGCTCTTGGAACCCGCCTATCAAATATATGTATTTTTTTCTTTTTTATATCTACTACATCTATTTCTCTCTAACACAAACACACACACACACACACACACACACAAACTGGAGGCCTACCGTCTAAACGGAGAGAGTTCGTTGGCTATAATGCTAATGGTCCCCGATCGAATCTCAGTTGATGCAATAGCAAACTCAACTCAAAAACTGCAAACTGAATACTCACACCCTAAAAGTGACTCGAACCCATACTGCCAGGAGCAACGCAACTGGTATGTACAGGACGCCTTAATCCGCTTGTGTCCATTTTAAAAGAATATATTAGTGAATGTTTATTTATGTAAATTGATTGCAATATGTTTCATTCCAATCATACATATTCCAATCAATTTACATAAATTTAATTTAAAAGTATGATTCCAATCATACATATTCCAATCTTGACATATGTCAAGCGGATTAATGCATCGTGTACATGCCAGTTGCGTTGCTCCTGGCAGTATGGGTTCGAGTCACTTCTGGGGTGTGAGTTTTCAGTTGCATATTAAATAAGTTTTCAGTTGCATATTAAATAATAAATATTTATTTATTAAATTTAATTTATTTATTTATTAAAATAATTATTTAATAATTGAATAAAATATTAATTAAAAAAATGATTTATTTATTTTTTAAAATTAAATACTAAATAATAAATTAAATATTGATATATACTTGTGGGTCCAGGAGGCCATCTGTGTCCCCTCAGATGGTCTCCCTTATCACAGTTTGTGTCTATGGATGTGTGTCTGTGTGTGAGTGTGTATATCCCTGTGAGTGTCCGGGTGAATGTGAGTGCCCCTGTGAGTGTCCGGGTGAGTGTGTGTCCGGTTATACCTGTGGGTCCACGAGGCCATCTGTGTCCCCTCAGATGGTCTCCCTTATCACAGTCTATGGGTGTGTGTGAGTGTCCCTGTGAGTGTTCGGGTGAGGGTGTGTGAGTGTGTGAGTGTCCGGGTTTATGTGAGGTTTGGTTCCTGGAACAATCCTTCCTCCCCCCCTCCCCAAATCTCCTCCCTTATTCCCACCGTGGGTTCGAATCCCAGGTGATTAGACCTGCCCTAAGTCCATGGATCCAAGGTATCCATCCGTGGGCCCAACGGATTTCACCCCTTCCCCACTTTCCAAGGGCCAGGTCAATTCTAGCTATCCAGGGAACCTGTCGAAACAGAGGCAGCTACAGGAGGGGACACACAAATATTTGTGTCCTGCAGTTACACAACCGTTCCGACAGGCTCGATCGCAATCTATCCAGATGAGAACTCGTTCTCTTCCGACTAGACCACGCTGGAGTCGCTGTATGTCTCAAATTTGGTGCCTGTATTTATAGTTAGTATTTTTGGTGTATTAATTGATTTGTTTTAATTTTTTAATTACTTAGTTAGAGAGATTTAGGGAGTTGGGGGGGGGGGGGAACGGGTTGCGTGTGTAGTGGATTGTCGAGATCGTGGTTGGTTAGTATTTATGTAGTTGTGTTCACCTAGTTGTGCTTGCGAGGGTTGAGCTCTCCTCTTTCGGCCCGCCTCTCAACTGTCAATCAATCAATTATTACTAACTAATAAAAATTATTCCACACACACACATCCAGGAAGCCGCCCGTAACAGCTGTCTAACGCCCAGGTACATATTTACTGCTAGGTAACAGGGGCATCAGAATGATAGAAACTCTGCTGATTTCCGTTTGTTCCATCACCGGGAAATGGCATGAGCTAGGATTACGAGTCGAGAGCGACGTCCACTCAGCTATAAAGCCCCCTAGTTTGTGTATTGGTGCAAAAGAGTATTTGGGAGAGGTTAATGGAAAGGAATGATGTTTGGTGGCCTTGAAGGCTTTGGAGTTGGCAGTTATGAATTTAAGTATTTATTTTTTTAAGATAGGATATATAAGCAAAAGACGTTGCGAGATATAGTAAGAAAAGTTTTTCTGACTGAGGTAAGGTACTGTCTGATTGACTTGTATGTTAGGAAAAAGAATACATATTAGAAACTTAGATGATCTTTTGAAATGTTTCTTAGCAAATAGTTGCAAATTTTTGTGTAAAAAGCATTTGGTTACCGTACCCTAAACAAACACACGTGAGCAAAATTAGTCCACGGGATTCAGAGAGAGTGAGCAGCGAAATAGTAACAAAAAATGTGACAATGAGGGGAAACTATGTCATTCAAACGTTAACCATATAAATTACAGTAACACTAACCGAGCGTCCACATACATATTCCAATCAATTTACATAAATAGACATTCACTAATATATTCCTTTAAAATGGACACATGCAGATAGTTACAGTACACATGTCATATCAATTACTGGTACACATAAACACTCATAGCTGGACGTGTCTGTCGATCTTGACAATAGTAGACATGTAATAAAAAATGTGACAATAATGGGAAATTATGTCATTCAATCGTATAAATTTTAACCATATAAATTACAGTAATACTAATTGCGGGCACACGTACATATGTCAATCAATTTACATAAATAAACATTCACTAATGTGTACCTTTAAAATGGACACATACAGATAATTACCGTACACATGTCAGTTCAATTACAGGTACACATAAACACACATAGCTTCACGTGTCTGTCGGTCTTGACAATAGTACACATGGATACGCACACAAAACAGTCCATTATCAATTAACGTGTGTGTGTGTGTGTGTGTGTATTTATTTTCTCTTTGTATTTACTATATGTATCAGCAGAATCGAGTTATTAGCTCTTGGAACCCGCCTATCAAATATATGTATTTTTTTCTTTTTTATATCTACTACATCTATTTCTCTCTAACACAAACACACACACACACACACACACACAAACTGGAGGCCTACCGTCTAAACGGAGAGAGTTCGTTGGCTATAATGCTAATGGTCCCCGATCGAATCTCAGTTGATGCAATAGCAAACTCAACTCAAAAACTGCAAACTGAATACTCACACCCTAAAAGTGACTCGAACCCATACTGCCAGGAGCAACGCAACTGGTATGTACAGGACGCCTTAATCCGCTTGTGTCCATTTTAAAAGAATATATTAGTGAATGTTTATTTATGTAAATTGATTGCAATATGTTTCATTCCAATCATACATATTCCAATCAATTTACATAAATTTAATTTAAAAGTATGATTCCAATCATACATATTCCAATCTTGACATATGTCAAGCGGATTAATGCATCGTGTACATGCCAGTTGCGTTGCTCCTGGCAGTATGGGTTCGAGTCACTTCTGGGGTGTGAGTTTTCAGTTGCATATTAAATAAGTTTTCAGTTGCATATTAAATAATAAATATTTATTTATTAAATTTAATTTATTTATTTATTAAAATAATTATTTAATAATTGAATAAAATATTAATTAAAAAAATGATTTATTTATTTTTTAAAATTAAATACTAAATAATAAATTAAATATTGATATATACTTGTGGGTCCAGGAGGCCATCTGTGTCCCCTCAGATGGTCTCCCTTATCACAGTTTGTGTCTATGGATGTGTGTCTGTGTGTGAGTGTGTATATCCCTGTGAGTGTCCGGGTGAATGTGAGTGCCCCTGTGAGTGTCCGGGTGAGTGTGTGTCCGGTTATACCTGTGGGTCCACGAGGCCATCTGTGTCCCCTCAGATGGTCTCCCTTATCACAGTCTATGGGTGTGTGTGAGTGTCCCTGTGAGTGTTCGGGTGAGGGTGTGTGAGTGTGTGAGTGTCCGGGTTTATGTGAGGTTTGGTTCCTGGAACAATCCTTCCTCCCCCCCTCCCCAAATCTCCTCCCTTATTCCCACCGTGGGTTCGAATCCCAGGTGATTAGACCTGCCCTAAGTCCATGGATCCAAGGTATCCATCCGTGGGCCCAACGGATTTCACCCCTTCCCCACTTTCCAAGGGCCAGGTCAATTCTAGCTATCCAGGGAACCTGTCGAAACAGAGGCAGCTACAGGAGGGGACACACAAATATTTGTGTCCTGCAGTTACACAACCGTTCCGACAGGCTCGATCGCAATCTATCCAGATGAGAACTCGTTCTCTTCCGACTAGACCACGCTGGAGTCGCTGTATGTCTCAAATTTGGTGCCTGTATTTATAGTTAGTATTTTTGGTGTATTAATTGATTTGTTTTAATTTTTTAATTACTTAGTTAGAGATTTAGGGAGTTGGGGGGGGGGGGGGAACGGGTTGCGTGTGTAGTGGATTGTCGAGATCGTGGTTGGTTAGTATTTATGTAGTTGTGTTCACCTAGTTGTGCTTGCGAGGGTTGAGCTCTCCTCTTTCGGCCCGCCTCTCAACTGTCAATCAATCAATTATTACTAACTAATAAAAATTATTCCACACACACACATCCAGGAAGCCGCCCGTAACAGCTGTCTAACGCCCAGGTACATATTTACTGCTAGGTAACAGGGGCATCAGAATGATAGAAACTCTGCTGATTTCCGTTTGTTCCATCACCGGGAAATGGCATGAGCTAGGATTACGAGTCGAGAGCGACGTCCACTCAGCTATAAAGCCCCCTAGTTTGTGTATTGGTGCAAAAGAGTATTTGGGAGAGGTTAATGGAAAGGAATGATGTTTGGTGGCCTTGAAGGCTTTGGAGTTGGCAGTTATGAATTTAAGTATTTATTTTTTTAAGATAGGATATATAAGCAAAAGACGTTGCGAGATATAGTAAGAAAAGTTTTTCTGACTGAGGTAAGGTACTGTCTGATTGACTTGTATGTTAGGAAAAAGAATACATATTAGAAACTTAGATGATCTTTTGAAATGTTTCTTAGCAAATAGTTGCAAATTTTTGTGTAAAAAGCATTTGGTTACCGTACCCTAAACAAACACACGTGAGCAAAATTAGTCCACGGGATTCAGAGAGAGTGAGCAGCGAAATAGTAACAAAAAATGTGACAATGAGGGGAAACTATGTCATTCAAACGTTAACCATATAAATTACAGTAACACTAACCGAGCGTCCACATACATATTCCAATCAATTTACATAAATAGACATTCACTAATATATTCCTTTAAAATGGACACATGCAGATAGTTACAGTACACATGTCATATCAATTACTGGTACACATAAACACTCATAGCTGGACGTGTCTGTCGATCTTGACAATAGTAGACATGTAATAAAAAATGTGACAATAATGGGAAATTATGTCATTCAATCGTATAAATTTTAACCATATAAATTACAGTAATACTAATTGCGGGCACACGTACATATGTCAATCAATTTACATAAATAAACATTCACTAATGTGTACCTTTAAAATGGACACATACAGATAATTACCGTACACATGTCAGTTCAATTACAGGTACACATAAACACACATAGCTTCACGTGTCTGTCGGTCTTGACAATAGTACACATGGATACGCACACAAAACAGTCCATTATCAATTAACGTGTGTGTGTGTGTGTGTGTATTTATTTTCTCTTTGTATTTACTATATGTATCAGCAGAATCGAGTTATTAGCTCTTGGAACCCGCCTATCAAATATATGTATTTTTTTCTTTTTTATATCTACTACATCTATTTCTCTCTAACACAACACACACACACACACACACACACAAACTGGAGGCCTACCGTCTAAACGGAGAGAGTTCGTTGGCTATAATGCTAATGGTCCCCGATCGAATCTCAGTTGATGCAATAGCAAACTCAACTCAAAAACTGCAAACTGAATACTCACACCCTAAAAGTGACTCGAACCCATACTGCCAGGAGCAAACAACTGGTATGTACAGGACGCCTTAATCCGCTTGTGTCCATTTTAAAAGAATATATTAGTGAATGTTTATTTATGTAAATTGATTGCAATATGTTTCATTCCAATCATACATATTCCAATCAATTTACATAAATTTAATTTAAAAGTATGATTCCAATCATACATATTCCAATCTTGACATATGTCAAGCGGATTAATGCATCGTGTACATGCCAGTTGCGTTGCTCCTGGCAGTATGGGTTCGAGTCACTTCTGGGGTGTGAGTTTTCAGTTGCATATTAAATAAGTTTTCAGTTGCATATTAAATAATAAATATTTATTTATTAAATTTAATTTATTTATTTATTAAAATAATTATTTAATAATTGAATAAAATATTAATTAAAAAAATGATTTATTTATTTTTTAAAATTAAATACTAAATAATAAATTAAATATTGATATATACTTGTGGGTCCAGGAGGCCATCTGTGTCCCCTCAGATGGTCTCCCTTATCACAGTTTGTGTCTATGGATGTGTGTCTGTGTGTGAGTGTGTATATCCCTGTGAGTGTCCGGGTGAATGTGAGTGCCCCTGTGAGTGTCCGGGTGAGTGTGTGTCCGGTTATACCTGTGGGTCCACGAGGCCATCTGTGTCCCCTCAGATGGTCTCCCTTATCACAGTCTATGGGTGTGTGTGAGTGTCCCTGTGAGTGTTCGGGTGAGGGTGTGTGAGTGTGTGAGTGTCCGGGTTTATGTGAGGTTTGGTTCCTGGAACAATCCTTCCTCCCCCCCTCCCCAAATCTCCTCCCTTATTCCCACCGTGGGTTCGAATCCCAGGTGATTAGACCTGCCCTAAGTCCATGGATCCAAGGTATCCATCCGTGGGCCCAACGGATTTCACCCCTTCCCCACTTTCCAAGGGCCAGGTCAATTCTAGCTATCCAGGGAACCTGTCGAAACAGAGGCAGCTACAGGAGGGGACACACAAATATTTGTGTCCTGCAGTTACACAACCGTTCCGACAGGCTCGATCGCAATCTATCCAGATGAGAACTCGTTCTCTTCCGACTAGACCACGCTGGAGTCGCTGTATGTCTCAAATTTGGTGCCTGTATTTATAGTTAGTATTTTTGGTGTATTAATTGATTTGTTTTAATTTTTTAATTACTTAGTTAGAGAGATTTAGGGAGTTGGGGGGGGGGGGGAACGGGTTGCGTGTGTAGTGGATTGTCGAGATCGTGGTTGGTTAGTATTTATGTAGTTGTGTTCACCTAGTTGTGCTTGCGAGGGTTGAGCTCTCCTCTTTCGGCCCGCCTCTCAACTGTCAATCAATCAATTATTACTAACTAATAAAAATTATTCCACACACACACATCCAGGAAGCCGCCCGTAACAGCTGTCTAACGCCCAGGTACATATTTACTGCTAGGTAACAGGGGCATCAGAATGATAGAAACTCTGCTGATTTCCGTTTGTTCCATCACCGGGAAATGGCATGAGCTAGGATTACGAGTCGAGAGCGACGTCCACTCAGCTATAAAGCCCCCTAGTTTGTGTATTGGTGCAAAAGAGTATTTGGGAGAGGTTAATGGAAAGGAATGATGTTTGGTGGCCTTGAAGGCTTTGGAGTTGGCAGTTATGAATTTAAGTATTTATTTTTTTAAGATAGGATATATAAGCAAAAGACGTTGCGAGATATAGTAAGAAAAGTTTTTCTGACTGAGGTAAGGTACTGTCTGATTGACTTGTATGTTAGGAAAAAGAATACATATTAGAAACTTAGATGATCTTTTGAAATGTTTCTTAGCAAATAGTTGCAAATTTTTGTGTAAAAAGCATTTGGTTACCGTACCCTAAACAAACACACGTGAGCAAAATTAGTCCACGGGATTCAGAGAGAGTGAGCAGCGAAATAGTAACAAAAAATGTGACAATGAGGGGAAACTATGTCATTCAAACGTTAACCATATAAATTACAGTAACACTAACCGAGCGTCCACATACATATTCCAATCAATTTACATAAATAGACATTCACTAATATATTCCTTTAAAATGGACACATGCAGATAGTTACAGTACACATGTCATATCAATTACTGGTACACATAAACACTCATAGCTGGACGTGTCTGTCGATCTTGACAATAGTAGACATGTAATAAAAAATGTGACAATAATGGGAAATTATGTCATTCAATCGTATAAATTTTAACCATATAAATTACAGTAATACTAATTGCGGGCACACGTACATATGTCAATCAATTTACATAAATAAACATTCACTAATGTGTACCTTTAAAATGGACACATACAGATAATTACCGTACACATGTCAGTTCAATTACAGGTACACATAAACACACATAGCTTCACGTGTCTGTCGGTCTTGACAATAGTACACATGGATACGCACACAAAACAGTCCATTATCAATTAACGTGTGTGTGTGTGTGTATTTATTTTCTCTTTGTATTTACTATATGTATCAGCAGAAT
>NW_027191084.1:0-18030 GCF_040958095.1 Procambarus clarkii
AGCCTTCCAGCAACTGGCATAACAGTACGCCTTTAACCCACTGCACCACCGCTCAGACCCTTAAAAGAGATGGTAATTTCGGAGTATTTATACACACCAAAGACCACCATCTCCCAAGAGCACTAGAGCAAGTGAGGGGTCATTTTTACGTTTTTCATCAAGTCCCTGTTAATATGGGAGAACACTGTGTCTATGCTTGATGCACAACTCTCCTAAACACGAGAGTGAAGTTATACAACTTTAGAACACTTTCCCACCAGGAGACTCGAACCCTAGCCAGCACAGAAGCCTTCCAGCAACTGGCATAACAGGTACGCCTTTAACCCACTGCACCACCGCTCAGACCCTTAAAAGAGATGGTAATTTCGGAGTATTTATACACACCAAAGACCACCATCTCCCAAGAGCACTAGAGCAAGTGAGGGGTCATTTTTACGTTTTTCATCAAGTCCCTGTTAATATGGGAGAACACTGTGTCTATGCTTGATGCACAACTCTCCTAAACACGAGAGTGAAGTTATACAACTTTAGAACACTTTCCCACCAGGAGACTCGAACCCTAGCCAGCACAGAAGCCTTCCAGCAACTGGCATAACAGGTACGCTTTAACCCACTGCACCACCGCTCAGACCCTTAAAAGAGATGGTAATTTCGGAGTATTTATACACACCAAAGACCACCATCTCCCAAGAGCACTAGAGCAAGTGAGGGGTCATTTTTACGTTTTTCATCAAGTCCCTGTTAATATGGGAGAACACTGTGTCTATGCTTGATGCACAACTCTCCTAAACACGAGAGTGAAGTTATACAACTTTAGAACACTTTCCCACCAGGAGACTCGAACCCTAGCCAGCACAGAAGCCTTCCAGCAACTGGCATAACAGGTACGCCTTTAACCCACTGCACCACCGCTCAGACCCTTAAAAGAGATGGTAATTTCGGAGTATTTATACACACCAAAGACCACCATCTCCCAAGAGCACTAGAGCAAGTGAGGGGTCATTTTTACGTTTTTCATCAAGTCCCTGTTAATATGGGAGAACACTGTGTCTATGCTTGATGCACAACTCTCCTAAACACGAGAGTGAAGTTATACAACTTTAGAACACTTTCCCACCAGGAGACTCGAACCCTAGCCAGCACAGAAGCCTTCCAGCAACTGGCATAACAGGTACGCCTTTAACCCACTGCACCACCGCTCAGACCCTTAAAAGAGATGGTAATTTCGGAGTATTTATACACACCAAAGACCACCATCTCCCAAGAGCACTAGAGCAAGTGAGGGGTCATTTTTACGTTTTTCATCAAGTCCCTGTTAATATGGGAGAACACTGTGTCTATGCTTGATGCACAACTCTCCTAAACACGAGAGTGAAGTTATACAACTTTAGAACACTTTCCCACCAGGAGACTCGAACCCTAGCCAGCACAGAAGCCTTCCAGCAACTGGCATAACAGGTACGCCTTTAACCCACTGCACCACCGCTCAGACCCTTAAAAGAGATGGTAATTTCGGAGTATTTATACACACCAAAGACCACCATCTCCCAAGAGCACTAGAGCAAGTGAGGGGTCATTTTTACGTTTTTCATCAAGTCCCTGTTAATATGGGAGAACACTGTGTCATGCTTGATGCACAACTCTCCTAAACACGAGAGTGAAGTTATACAACTTTAGAACACTTTCCCACCAGGAGACTCGAACCCTAGCCAGCACAGAAGCCTTCCAGCAACTGGCATAACAGGTACGCCTTTTAACCCACTGCACCACCGCTCAGACCCTTAAAAGAGATGGTAATTTCGGAGTATTTATACACACCAAAGACCACATCTCCCAAGAGCACTAGAGCAAGTGAGGGTCATTTTTACGTTTTTCATCAAGTCCCTGTTATATATGGAGAACACTGTGTCTATGCTTGATGCACAACTCTCCTAAACACGAGAGTGAAGTTATACAACTTAGAACACTTTCCCACCAGGAGACTCGAAACCTAGCCAGCACAGAAGCCTTCCAGCAACTGGCATAACAGGTACGCCTTTAAACCCACTGCACCACCGCTCAGACCCATTAAAGAGATGGTAATTTCGGAGTATTTATACACACCAAAGACCACCATCTCCCAAGAGCACTAGAGCAAAGTGAGGGGTCTCTTTTACGTTTTTCAATCAAGTCCATGTTAATATGGGAGAACACTGTGTGTATGCTGATGCACAACTCTCCTAAACACGAGAGTGAAGTTATACAACTTTAGAACACTTTCCCACCAGGAGACTCGAACCCTAGCCAGCACAGAAGCCTTCCAGCAACTGGCATAACAGGTACGCCTTTAACCCACTGCACAACCGCTCAGACCCGAAAAGAGATGGTAATTTTCGGAGTATTTATACACACCAAAGACCACCATCTCCCAAGAGCCTAGAGCAAGTGAGGGGTCATTTTTACGTTTTTCCGTCAAGTCCCTGTTAATATGGGAGAACACACTGTGTCTATGCTTGATGCACAACTCTCCTAAACACGAGAGTGAAGTTATACAACTTTAGAACACTTTCCCACCAGGAGACTCGAACCCTAGCCAGCACAGAAGCCTTCCAGCAACTGGCATAACAGTTACGCCTTTAACCCACTGCACCACCGCTCAGACCCTTAAAAGAGATGGTAATTTTGGAGTATTTATACACACCAAAGACCACCATCTCCAAGAGCACTAGAGCAAGTGAGAGGTCATTTTTACGTTTTTCATCAAGTCCTGTAATATGGGAGAACACTGTGTCTAATGCTTGATGCAACAACTCTCCTAAACACGAGAGTGAAGTTATACAACTTTAGAACACTTTCCCACCAGGAGACTCGAACCCTAGCCAGCACAGAAGCCTTCAGCAACTGGCATAACAGGTACGCCTTTAACCCACTGCACCACCGCTCAGGACCCTTAAAAGAGATGGTAATTTACGGAGTATTTTATACACACCAAAGACCACCATCTCCCAAGAGCACTAGAGCAAGTGAGGGTCATTTTACGTTTTTCATCAAGTCCCTGTTAATATGGGAGAACACTGTGTCTATTCTTGATGCACACTCTCCTAAACACGAGAGTGAAGTTTTATACAACTTTAGAACACTTTCCACCAGGAGACTCGAACCCTAGCCAGCACAGAAGCATTCCAGCAACTGGCATAACAGGTACGCGCCTTTAACCCACTGCACCACGCTCAGACCCTTAAAAGAGATGGTAATTTCAGGAGTATTATACACACCAAAGACCACCATCTCCAAGAGCACTAGAGCAAGTGAGAGGGTCATTTTTACGTTTTTCATCAAGTCCCTGTTAATATGGGAGAACACTGTGTCTATGCTTGATGCACAACTCTCCTAAACACGAAAGTGAAGTTATACAACTTTAGAACACTATCCCACCTAAGGAGACTCAAACCCTAGCCAGTACAGAATGCCTTCCAGCAACTGGCAGAACAGGTTACGCCTTTAACCCACTGCACCACAGCTCAGACCCTTAAAAGAGATGGTAATTTCGGAGTAGTTTATACACACCAAAGACCACCATCTCCCAAGAGCACTAGAGCATGTGAGGGGTCATTTTTACGTTTTCATCAAGTCCCTGTTAATAATGGGAGAACACTAGTGTCTATTCTTGATGCACAACTCTCCTAAACACGAGAGTGAAGTTATACACTTTAGAACACTTTCCCTACCAGGAGACTCGAACCCTAGCCAGCACAGAAGCCTTCCAGCAACTGGCATAACAGGTACGCCTTTAACCCACTGCACCACCGCTCAGACCCTTAAAAGAGATGGTAATTTCGGAGTATTTATACACACCAAAGACCACCATCTCCCAAGAGCACTAGAGCAAGTGAGGGGTCATTTTTACGTTTTTCATCAAGTTCCCTGTTAATATAGGAGAACACTGTGTGTATGCTTGATGCACAACTCTCCTAAACACGAGAGTGAAAGTTATACCAACTTTAGAACACTTTCCCACCAGGAGAATTCCGAACCCTAGCCAGCACAGAAGTCCTTCCAGCAACTGGCATAACAGGATACGCCTTTAACCCACTGCCACCACCGCTCAGATCCCTTAAAAGAGATGGTAATTTCGGAGTATTTATACACACCAAAGGACCACCATCTTCCCAAGAGCACTAGAGCACGTGAGGGGTCATTTTTACAGTTTTCATCAAGTCCCTGTTAATATGGGAGAACACTGTGTCTATTCTTGATGCACAACTCTCCCTAAACACGAGAGTGAAGTTATACAACTTTAGAACACTTTCCTACCAGGAGACTCGAACCCTAGCCAGCACAGAAGCCTTCCAGCAACTGGCATAACAGGTACGCCTTTAACCCACTGCACCACCGCTCAGACCCTTAAAAGAGATGGTAATTTGCGGAGTATTTATACACACCAAAGACCACCATCTCCCAAGAGCACTAGAGCAAGTGAGAGGTCATTTTTACGTTTTTCATCAAGTCCCTGTTAGTATGGGAGAACACTGTGTCAATGCTTGATGCACAACTCTCCTAAACACGAGAGTGAAGTTATACAACTTTAGAACACTTCCCCACCAGGAGACTCGAACCCTAGCCAGCACAGAAGCCTTCCAGCAACTGGCATAACAGGTACGCTTTAACCCACTGCACAACTGCTCAGACCCGAAAAGAGATGGTAATTTCGGAGTATTTATACACACCAAAGACCACCATCTCCCAAGAGCCCTAGAGCAGGTGAGGGGTCATTTTTACGTTTTTCGTCAAGTCCCTGTTAATATGGGAGAACACTGTGTCTATGCTTGATGCACAACTCTCCTAAACACGAGATTGAAGTTATACAACTTAGAACACTTTCCACCTGGAGACTCGAACCCTAGCCAGCACAGAAGCCTTCCAGCAACTGGCATAACAGTTTACGCCTTTAACCCACTGCACCACCGCTCAGACCCTTAAAAGAGATGGTAATTTCGGAGTATTTATACACACCAAAGACCACCATCTCCCAAGAGCACTAGAGGAAGTGAGGGGTCATTTTTACGTTTTTCATCAAGTCCCCTGTTAATATGGGAGAACACTGTGTCTATGCTTAATGCACAATTCTCCTAAACACGAGAGTGAAGGTTTACAACTTTAGAATACTTTCCCACCAGGAGACTCGAACCCTAGCCAGCACAGAAGCCTTCCAAGCAACTTGCATAACAGTTACGCCTTTAACCCACTGCACCACCGCTCAGACCCTTAAAAGAGATGGTAATTTTGGAGTATTTATACACACCAAAGACCACCATCTCCCAAGAGCCCTAGAGCAGGTGAGGGGTCATTTTTACGTTTTTCGTCAAGTCCCTGTTAACATGGGAGAACACTGTGTCTATGCTTGATGCACAACTCTCCTAAACACGAGATTGAAGTTATACAACTTTAGAACACTTTCCCACCTGGAGACTCGAACCCTAGCCAGCACAGAAGCCTTCCAGCAACTGGCATAACAGTTACGCCTTTAACCCACTGCACCACCGCTCAGACCCTTAAAAGAGATGGTAATTTCGGAGTATTTATACACACCAAAGACCACCATCTCCCAAGAGCACTAGAGCAAGTGAGGGGTCATTTTTACGTTTTTCATCAAGTCCCTGTTAATATGGGAGAACACTGTGTCTATTCTTGATGCACAACTCTCCTAAACACGAGAGTGAAGTTATACAACTTCAGAACACTTTCCCACCAGGAGACTCGAACCCTAGCCAGCACAGAAGCCTTCCAGCAACTGACATAACAGGTACGCTTTTAACCCACTGCACCACCGCTCAGACCCTTAAAAGAGATGGTAATTTCGGAGTATATATACACACAAAGACCACCATCTCCCAAGAGCACTAGAGAAAGTGAGGGGTCATTTTTACGTTTTTCATCAAGTCCTGTTAATATGGGAGAACACTGTGTGTATGCTTGATGCACAACTCTCCTAAACACGAGAGTGAAGTTATACAACTTTAGAACACTTTCCCACCAGGAGACTCGAACCCTAGCCAGCACAGAATCCTTCCAGCAACTGGCATAACAGGTACGCCTTTAACCCACTGCACCACCGCTCAGACCCTTAAAAGAGATGGTAATTTCGGAGTATTTATACACACCAAAGACCACCATCTCCCAAGAGCACTAGAGACGTGAGGGGTCATTTTTACGTTTTTCATCAAGTCCCTGTTAATATGGGAGAACACTGTGTCTATCTTGATGCACAACTCTCCTAAACACGAGAGTGAAGTTATACAACTTTAGAACACTTTCCACCAGGAGACTCGAACCCTAGCCAGCACAGAAGCCTTCCAGCAACTGGCATAACAGGTACGCCTTTAACCCACTGCACCACCGCTCAGACCCTTAAAAGAGATGGTAATTTGGAGTATTTATACACACCAAAGACCACCATCTCCCAAGAGCACTAGAGCAAGTGAGAGGTCATTTTTACGTTTTTCATCAAGTCCCTGTTAATATGGGAGAACACTGTGTCTATGCTTGATGCACAACTCTCCTAAACACGAGAGTGAAGTTATACAACTTTAGAACACTTTCCCACCAGGAGACTCGAACCCTAGCCAGCACAGAAGCCTTCCAGCAACTGGCATAACAGGTACGCCTTTAACCCACTGCACACCACTCAGACCCAAAAGAGATGGTAATTTGGAGTATTTATACACACCAAAGACCACCATCTCCCAAGAGCACTAGAGCAAGTGAGGGGTCATTTTTACGTTTTTCATCAAGTCCCTGTTAATATGGGAGAACACTGTGTCTATGCTTGATGCACAAACTCTCCTAAACACGAGAGTGAAGTTATACAACTTTAGAACACTTTCCCACCAGGAGACTCGAACCCTAGCCAGCACAGAAGCCTTCCAGCAACTGGCATAACAATTACGCCTTTAACCCACTGCACCACGCTCAGACCCTTAAAAGAGATGGTAATTTCGGGTATTTATACACACCAAAGACCACCGATCTCCCAAGAGCACTAGAGCAAGTGAGAGGTCATTTTTACGTTTTTCATCAGTCCCTGCTAATATGGGAGAACACTGTGTCTATGCTTGATGCACAACTCTCCTAAACACGAAGTGAAGTTATACAACTTTAGAACACTTTCCCACCAGGAGACTCGAACCCTAGCCAGCACAGAAGCCTTCCAGCAACTGGCATAACAGGTACGCCTTTAACCCACTGCACCAGCTCAGACCCTTAAAAGAGATGGTAATTTCGGAGTATTTATACACACCAAAGACCACCATCTCCCAAGAGCACTAGAGCAGTGAGGGGTCATTTTTACGTTTTTCATCAAGTCCCTGTTAATATGGGAGAACACTGTGTCTATCTTGATGCACAACTCTCTAAACACGAGAGTGAAGTTATACAACTTTAGAACACTTTCCCACCAGGAGACTCGAACCCTAGCCAGCACAGAAGCCTTCCAGCAACTGGCATAACAGGTACGCCTTTAACCCACTGCACCACCGCTCAGACCCTTAAAAGAGATGGTAATTTCGGAGTATTTATACACACAAAGACCACCATCTCCCAAGAGCACTAGAGCAAGTGAGGGGTCATTTTTACGTTTTTCATCAAGTCCCTGTTAATATGGGAGAACACTGTGTCTATGCTTGATGCACAACTCTCCTAAACACGAGAGTGAAGTTATACAACTTTAGAACACTTTCACCAGGAGACTCGAACCCTAGCCAGCACAGAAGCCTTCCAGCAACTGGCATAACAGGTACGCCTTTAACCCACTGCACCACCGCTCAGACCCTTAAAAGAGATGGTAATTTCGGAGTATTTATACACACCAAAGACCACCATCTCCCAAGAGCACTAGAGCAGTGAGGGGTCATTTTTACGTTTTTCATCAAGTCCCTGTTAATATGGGAGAACACTGTGTCTATCTTGATGCACAACTCTCCTAAACACGAGAGTGAAGTTATACAACTTTAGAACACTTTCCACCAGGAGACTCGAACCCTAGCCAGCACAGAAGCCTTCCAGCAACTGGCATAACAGGTACGCCTTTAACCCACTGCACCACCGCTCAGACCCTTAAAAGAGATGGTAATTTCGGAGTATTTATACACACCAAAGACCACCATCTCCCAAGAGCACTAGAGCAAGTGAGAGGTCATTTTTACGTTTTTCATCAAGTCCCTGTTAATATGGGAGAACACTGTGTCTATGCTTGATGCACAACTCTCCTAAACACGAGAGTGAAGTTATAGAACTTTAGAACACTTTCCCACCAGGAGACTCGAACCCTAGCCAGCACAGAAGCCTTCCAGCAACTGGCATAACAGGTACGCCTTTAACCCACTGCACCACCGCTCAGACCCTTAAAAGAGATGGTAATTTCGGAGTATTTATACACACCAAAGACCACCATCTCCCAAGAGCACTAGAGCAAGTGAGGGTCATTTTTACGTTTTTCATCAAGTTCCTGTTAATATAAGGAGAACACTGTGTGTATGCTTGATGCACAACTCTCCTAACACCGAGAGTGAAGTTATACAACTTTAGAACACTTTCCCACCAGGAGATTCGAACCCTAGCCAGCACAGAAGCCTTCCAGCAACTGGCACTAACAGATACGCCTTTAACCCACTGCACCACCGCTCAGACCCTTAAAAGAGATGGTAATTTCGGAGTATTTATACACACCAAAGACCACCATCTCCCAAGAGCACTAGAGCACGTGAGGGGTCATTTTTACATTTTTCATCAAGTCCCTGTTTAATATGGGAGAACACTTGTGTCTATTCTTGATGCACAACTCTCCTAAACACGAGAGTGAAGTTATACAACTTTAGAACACTTTCCTACCAGGAGACTCGAACCCTAGCCAGCACAGAAGCCTTCCAGCAACTGGCATAACAGGTACGCTTTAACCCACTGCACCACCGCTCAGACCCTTAAAAGAGATGGTAATTTCGGGAGTATTTATACACACCAAAGACCACCATCTCCCAAGAGCACTAGAGCAAGTGAGAGGTCATTTTACGTTTTTTCATCAAGTCCCTGTTAGTATGGGAGAACACTGTGTCAATGCTTGATGCACAACTCTCCTAAACACGAGAGTGAAGTTATACAACTTTAGAACACTTTCCCACCAGGAGACTCGAACCCTAGCCAGCACAGAAGCCTTCCAGCAACTGGCATAACAGGTACGCCTTTAACCCACTGCACAACTGCTCAGACCCGAAAAAGAGATGGTAATTTCGGAGTATTTATACACACCAAAGACCACCATCTCCCAGAGCCCTAGAGCAGGTGAGGGGTCATTTTTACGTTTTTCGTCAAGTCCCTGTTAATATGGGAGAACACTGTGTCTATGCTTGATGCACAACTCTCCTAAACACGAGATTGAAGTTATACAACTTTAGAACACTTCCCACCTGGAGACTCGAACCTTAGCCAGCACAGAAGCCTTCCAGCAACTGGCATAACAGGTACGCCTTTAACCCACTGCACCACCGCTCAGACCCTTATAAGAGATGGTAATTTCGGAGTATTTATACACACCAAAGACCACCATCTCCCAAGAGCACTAGAGCAAGTGAGGGTCATTTTTACGTTTTTCATCAAGTCCTGTTAATATAAGAGAACACTGTGTGTATGCTTGATGCAAAACTCTCCTAAACACGAGAGTGAAGTTATACAACTTTAGAACACTTTCCCACCAGGAGACTCGAACCCTAGCCAGCACAGAAGCCTTCCAGCAACTGGCATAACAGGTACGCCTTTAACCCACTGCACCACCGCTCAGACCCTTAAAAGAGATGGTAATTTCGGAGTATTTATACACACCAAAGACAACCATCTCCCAAGAGCACTAGAGCACGTGAGGGGTCATTTTTACGTTTTTCATCAAGTCCCTGTTAATATGGGAGAACACTGTCTATTCTTGATGCACAACTCTCCTAAACACGAGAGTGAAGTTATACAACTTTAGAACACTTTCCTACCAGGAGACTCGAACCCTAGCCAGCACAGAAGCCTTCCAGCAACTGGCATAACAGGTACGCCTTTAACCCACTGCACCACTGCTCAGACCCTTAAAAGAGATGGTAATTTTGGAGTATTTATACACACCAAAGACCACCATCTCCAAGAGAACTAGAGCAAGTGAGAGGTCATTTTTACGTTTTTCATCAAGTCCCTGTTAGTATGGGAGAACACTGTGTCAATGCTTGATGCACAACTCTCCTAAACACGGGAGTGAAGTTATACAACTTTAGAACACTTTCCCACCAGGAGACTCGAACCCTAGCCAGCACAGAAGCCTTCCAGCAACTGGCATAACAGGTACGCCTTTAACCCACTGCACAACCACTGAGACCCGAAAAAGAGATGGTAAGTTTGGAGTATTTATACACACCAAAGACCACCATCTCCCAAGAGCCCTAGAGCAAGTGAGGGGTCATTTTTACGTTTTTCGTCAAGTCCCTGTTAATATGGGAGAACACTGTGTCTATGCTTGATGCACAACTCTCCTAAACACGAGAGTGAAGTTATACAACTTTAGAACACTTTCCCACCAGGAGACTCGAACCCTAGCCAGCACAGAAGCCTTCCAGCAAATGGCATAACAGTTACGCCTTAAACCCACTGCACCAAGAGCACTAGAGCAAGTGAGGGGTCATTTTTACGTTTTTCATCAAGTCCCTGTTAATATGGGAGAACACTGTGTCTATGCTTAATGCACAATTCTCCTAAACACGAGAGTGAAGGTTTACAACTTTAGAATACTTTCCCACCAGGAGACTCGAACCCTAGCTAGCACAGAATCCTTCCAGCAACTTGCATAACAGTTACGCCTTTAACCCACTGCACCACCGCTCAGACCCTTAAAAGAGATGGTAATTTCGGGGTATTTATACACACCAAAGACCACCGTCTCCCAAGAGCACTAGAGCAAGTGAGAGGTCATTTTTACGTTTTTCATCATGTCCCTGCTAATATGGGAGAACACTGTGTCTATGCTTGATGCACAACTCTCCTAAACACGAAAGTGAAGTTATACAACTTTAGAACACTATCCCACCAGGAGACTCAAACCCTAGCCAGTACAGATGCCTTCCAGCAACTGGCAGACCAGGTACGCCTTTAACCCACTGCACCACAGCTCAGACCCTTAAAAGAGATGGTAATTTCGGAGTATTTATACACACTAAAGACCACCATCTCCCAAGAGCACTAGAGCATGTGAGGGGTCATTTTTACGTTTTTCATCAAGTCCCTGTTAATATGGGAGAACACTGTGTCTATTCTTGATGCACAACTCTCCTAAACACGAGAGTGAAGTTATACAACTTCAGAACACTTTCCCACCAGGAGACTCGAACCCTAGCCAGCACAGAAGCCTTCCAGCAACTGGCATAACAGGTACGCTTTTAACCCACTGCACCACCGCTCAGACCCTTAAAAGAGATGGTAATTTCGGAGTATATATACACACTAAAGACCACCATCTCCCAAGAGCACTAGAGAAAGTGAGGGGTCATTTTTACGTTTTTCATCAAGTCCATGTTAATATGGGAGAACACTGTGTGTATGCTTGATGCACAACTCTCCTAAACACGAGAGTGAAGTTATACAACTTTAGAACACTTTCCTACCAGGAGACTCGAACCCTAGCCAGCACAGAAGCCTTCCAGCAACTGGCATAACAGGTACGCCTTTAACCCACAGCACCACCGCTCAGACCCTTAAAAGATATGGTAATTTCGGAGTATTTATACACACCAAAGACCACCATCTCCCAAGAGCACTAGAGCACGTGAGGGGTCATTTTTACGTTTTTCATCAAGTCCCTGTTAATATGGGAGAACACTGTGGCTATTCTTGATGCACAACTCTCCTAAACATGAGAGTGAAGTTATACAACATTAGAACACTTTCCTACCAGGAGACTCGAATTCTAGCCAGCACAGAAGCCTTCCAGCAACTGGCATAACAGGTACGCCTTTAACCCACTGCACCACCGCTCAGACCCTTAAAAGAGATGGTAATTTCGGAGTATTTATACACACCAAAGACCACCGTCTCCCAAGAGCACTAGAGCAAGTGAGAGGTCATTTTTACGTTTTTCATCATGTCCCTGCTAATATGGGAGAACACTGTGTCTATGCTTGATGCACAACTCTCTTAAACACGAGAGTGAAGTTATACAACTTTAGAACACTTTCCCACCAGGAGACTCGAACCCTAGCCAGCACAGAATCCTTCCAGCAACCTGGCATAACAGGTACGCCTTTAACCCACTGCACCACCGCTCAGACCCTTATAAGATGATGGTAATTTCGGAGTATTTATACACACCAAAGACCACCATCTCCCAAGAGCACTAGAGCAAGTGAGGGGTCATTTTTACGTTTTTCATCAAGTCCCTGTTAATATAAGAGAAATCTGTGTGTATGCTTGATGCACAACTCTCCTAAACACGAGAGTGAAGTTATACAACTTTAGAACACTTTCCCACCAGGAGACTCGAACCCTAGCCAGCACAGAAGCCTTCCAGCAACTGGCATAACAGGTACGCCTTTAACCCACTGCACAACCACTCAGACCCGAAAAGAGATGGTAATTTTGGAGTATTTATACACACCAAAGACCACCATCTCCCAAGAGCCCTAGAGCAAGTGAGGGGTAATTTTTACGTTTTTCGTCAAGTCCCTGTTAATATGGGAGAACACTGTGTCTATGCTTGATGCACAACTCTCCTAAACACGAGAGTGAAGTTATACAACTTTAGAACACTTTCCCACCAGGAGACTCGAACCCTAGCCAGCACAGAAGCCTTCCAGCAACTGGCATAACAGTTACGCCTTTAACCCACTGCACCACCGCTCAGGCCCTTAAAAGAGATGGTAATTTCGGAGTATTTATACACACCAAAGACTACCATCTACCAAGAGCACTACAGCAAGTGAGGGGTCATTTTTACGTTTTTCATCAAGTCCCTGTTAATATGGGAGAACACTGTGTCTATGCTTAATGCACAATTCTCCTAAACACGAGAGTGAAGGTTTACAACTTTAGAATACTTTCCCACCAGGAGACTCGAACCCTAGCTAGCACAGAAGCCTTCCAGCAACTTGCATAACAGTTACGCCTTTAACCCACTGCACCACCGCTCAGACCCTTAAAAGAGATGGTAATTTCGGAGTATTTATACACACCAAAGACCACCGTCTCCCAAGAGCACTAGAGCAAGTGAGAGGTCATTTTTACGTTTTTCGTCAAGTCCCTGTTAATATGGGAGAACACTGTGTCTATGCTTGATGCACAACTCTCCTAAACACGAAAGTGAAGTTATACAACTTTAGAACACTATCCCACCAGGAGACTCAAACCCTAGCCAGTACAGATGCCTTCCAGCAACTGGCAGACCAGGTACGCCTTTAACCCACTGCACCACAGCTCAGACCCTTAAAGAGATGGTAATTTCGGAGTATTTATACACACCAAAGACCACCATCTCCCAAGAGCACTAGAGCATGTGAGGGGTCATTTTTACGTTTTTCATCAAGTACCTGTTAATATGGGAGAACACTGTGTCTATTCTTGATGCACAACTCTCCTAAACACGAGAGTGAAGTTATACAACTTCAGAACACTTTCCCACCAGGAGACTCGAACCCTAGCCAGCACAGAAGCCTTCCAGCAACTGGCATAACAGGTACGCTTTTAACCCACTGCACCACCGCTCAGACCCTTAAAAGAGATGGTAATTTTGGAGTATATATACACACTAAAGACCACCATCTCCCAAGAGCACTAGAGAAAGTGAGGGGTCATTTTTACGTTTTTCAACAAGTCCCTGTTAATATGGGAGAACACTGTGTGTATGCTTGATGCACAACTCTCCTAAACACGAGAGTGAAGTTATACAACTTTAGAACACTTTCCCACCAGGAGACTCGAACCCTAGCCAGCACAGAAGCCTTCCAGCAACTGGCATAACAGGTACGAATTTAACCAACTGCACCACCGCTCAGATCCTTAAAAGAGATGGTAATTTCGGAGTATTTATACACACCAAAGGCCACCATCTCCCAAGAGCACTAGAGCACGTGAGGGGTCATTTTTACGTTTTTCATCAAGTCCCTGTTAATATGGGAGAACACTGTGTCTATTCTTGATGCACAACTCTCCTAAACACGAGAGTGAAGTTATTCAACTTTAGAACACTTTCCTACCAGGAGACTCGAACCCTAGCCAGCACAGAAGCCTTCCAGCAACTGGCATAACAGGTACGCCTTTAACCCACAGCACCACCGCTCAGACCCTTAAAAGATATGGTAATTTCGGAGTATTTATACACACCAAAGACCACCATCTCCCAAGAGCACTAGAGCACGTGAGGGGTCATTTTTACGTTTTTCATCAAGTCCCTGTTAATATGGGAGAACACTGTGGCTATTCTTGATGCACAACTCTCCTAAACATGAGAGTGAAGTTATACAACATTAGAACACTTTCCTACCAGGAGACTCGAATTCTAGCCAGCACAGAAGCCTTCCAGCAACTGGCATAACAGGTACGCCTTTAACCCACTGCACCACCGCTCAGACCCTTAAAAGAGATGGTAATTTCGGAGTATTTATACACACCAAAGACCACCGTCTCCCAAGAGCACTAGAGCAAGTGAGAGGTCATTTTTACGTTTTTCATCATGTCCCTGCTAATATGGGAGAACACTGTGTCTATGCTTGATGCACAACTCTCTTAAACACGAGAGTGAAGTTATACAACTTTAGAACACTTTCCCACCAGGAGACTCGAACCCTAGCCAGCACAGAATCCTTCCAGCAACTGGCATAACAGGTACGCCTTTAACCCACTGCACCACCGCTCAGACCCTTATAAGAGATGGTAATTTCGGAGTATTTATACACACCAAAGACCACCATCTCCCAAGAGCACTAGAGCAAGTGAGGGGTCATTTTTACGTTTTTCATCAAGTCCCTGTTAATATAAGAGAAATCTGTGTGTATGCTTGATGCACAACTCTCCTAAACACGAGAGTGAAGTTATACAACTTTAGAACACTTTCCCACCAGGAGACTCGAACCCTAGCCAGCACAGAAGCCTTCCAGCAACTGGCATAACAGGTACGCCTTTAACCCACTGCACAACCACTCAGACCCGAAAAAGAGATGGTAATTTTGGAGTATTTATACACACCAAAGACCACCATCTCCCAAGAGCCCTAGAGCAAGTGAGGGGTAATTTTTACGTTTTTCGTCAAGTCCCTGTTAATATGGGAGAACACTGTGTCTATGCTTGATGCACAACTCTCCTAAACACGAGAGTGAAGTTATACAACTTTAGAACACTTTCCCACCAGGAGACTCGAACCCTAGCCAGCACAGAAGCCTTCCAGCAACTGGCATAACAGTTACGCCTTTAACCCACTGCACAACCACTCAGACCCGAAAAAGAGATGGTAATTTTGGAGTATTTATACACACCAAAGACCACCATCTCCCAAGAGCCCTAGAGCAAGTGAGGGGTAATTTTTACGTTTTTCGTCAAGTCCCTGTTAATATGGGAGAACACTGTGTCTATGCTTGATGCACAACTCTCCTAAACACGAGAGTGAAGTTATACAACTTTAGAACACTTTCCCACCAGGAGACTCGAACCCTAGCCAGCACAGAAGCCTTCCAGCAACTGGCATAACAGTTACGCCTTTAACCCACTGCACCACCGCTCAGGCCCTTAAAAGAGATGGTAATTTCGGAGTATTTATACACACCAAAGACTACCATCTACCAAGAGCACTACAGCAAGTGAGGGGTCATTTTTACGTTTTTCATCAAGTCCCTGTTAATATGGGAGAACACTGTGTCTATGCTTAATGCACAATTCTCCTAAACACGAGAGTGAAGGTTTACAACTTTAGAATACTTTCCCACCAGGAGACTCGAACCCTAGCTAGCACAGAAGCCTTCCAGCAACTTGCATAACAGTTACGCCTTTAACCCACTGCACCACCGCTCAGACCCTTAAAAGAGATGGTAATTTCGGAGTATTTATACACACCAAAGACCACCGTCTCCCAAGAGCACTAGAGCAAGTGAGAGGTCATTTTTACGTTTTTCGTCAAGTCCCTGTTAATATGGGAGAACACTGTGTCTATGCTTGATGCACAACTCTCCTAAACACGAAAGTGAAGTTATACAACTTTAGAACACTATCCCACCAGGAGACTCAAACCCTAGCCAGTACAGATGCCTTCCAGCAACTGACAGACCAGGTACGCCTTTAACCCACTGCACCACAGCTCAGACCCTTAAAAGAGATGGTAATTTCGGAGTATTTATACACACCAAAGACCACCATCTCCCAAGAGCACTAGAGCATGTGAGGGGTCATTTTTACGTTTTTCATCAAGTACCTGTTAATATGGGAGAACACTGTGTCTATTCTTGATGCACAACTCTCCTAAACACGAGAGTGAAGTTATACAACTTCAGAACACTTTCCCACCAGGAGACTCGAACCCTAGCCAGCACAGAAGCCTTCCAGCAACTGGCATAACAGGTACGCTTTTAACCCACTGCACCACCGCTCAGACCCTTAAAAGAGATGGTAATTTTGGAGTATATATACACACTAAAGACCACCATCTCCCAAGAGCACTAGAGAAAGTGAGGGGTCATTTTTACGTTTTTCAACAAGTCCCTGTTAATATGGGAGAACACTGTGTGTATGCTTGATGCACAACTCTCCTAAACACGAGAGTGAAGTTATACAACTTTAGAACACTTTCCCACCAGGAGACTCGAACCCTAGCCAGCACAGAAGCCTTCCAGCAACTGGCATAACAGGTACGAATTTAACCAACTGCACCACCGCTCAGATCCTTAAAAGAGATGGTAATTTCGGAGTATTTATACACACCAAAGGCCACCATCTCCCAAGAGCACTAGAGCACGTGAGGGGTCATTTTTACGTTTTTCATCAAGTCCCTGTTAATATGGGAGAACACTGTGTCTATTCTTGATGCACAACTCTCCTAAACACGAGAGTGAAGTTATTCAACTTTAGAACACTTTCCTACCAGGAGACTCGAACCCTAGCCAGCACAGAAGCCTTCCAGCAACTGGCATAACAGGTACGCCTTTAACCCACTGCACCACCGCTCAGACCCTTAAAAGAGATGGTAATTTTGGAGTATTTATACACACCAAAGACCACCATCTCCCAAGAGCACTAGAGCATGTGAGGGGTCATTTTTACGTTTTTCATCAAGTCCCTGTTAATATGGGAGAACACTGTGTCTATTCTTGATGCACAACTCTCCTAAACACGAGAGTGAAGTTATACAACTTCAGAACACTTTCCCACCAGGAGACTCGAACCCTAGCCAGCACAGAAGCCTTCCAGCAACTGGCATAACAGGTACGCTTTAACCCACTGCACCACCGCTCAGACCCTTAAAAGAGATGGTAATTTCGGAGTATATATACACACTAAAGACCACCATCTCCCAAGAGCACTAGAGAAAGTGAGGGGTCATTTTTACGTTTTTCATCAAGTCCATGTTAATATGGGAGAACACTGTGTGTATGCTTGATGCACAACTCTCCTAAACACGAGAGTGAAGTTATACAACTTTAGAACACTTTCCTACCAGGAGACTCGAACCCTAGCCAGCACAGAAGCCTTCCAGCAACTGGCATAACAGGTACGCCTTTAACCCACAGCACCACCGCTCAGACCCTTAAAAGATATGGTAATTTCGGAGTATTTATACACACCAAAGACCACCATCTCCCAAGAGCACTAGAGCACGTGAGGGGTCATTTTTACGTTTTTCATCAAGTCCCTGTTAATATGGGAGAACACTGTGGCTATTCTTGATGCACAACTCTCCTAAACATGAGAGTGAAGTTATACAACATTAGAACACTTTCCTACCAGGAGACTCGAATTCTAGCCAGCACAGAAGCCTTCCAGCAACTGGCATAACAGGTA
>NW_027191085.1:0-17999 GCF_040958095.1 Procambarus clarkii
GGAGGGGAGTGATGCAGAGGAGGAGGAGGAGGGTAGTGGTGCAGAGGAGGAGGGTAGTGATGCAGAGGAGGAGGTGGGTAGTGGTGCAGAGAAGGAGGAGGGTAGTGATGCAGAGGAGGAGGATGTAGTGGTGCAGAGGAGGAGGGCAGTGGTGCAGAGGAGGAGGAGGTTAGTGGTGCAGAGGAGTAGCAGGGTAGTGATGCTGAGGAGGAGGAGGGTAGTAGTGCAGAGGAGGAGGAGGGTAGTGTTGCAAAGGAGGAGGGTAGTGGTGCAGAGGAGGAGGGTAGTGGTGGAGAGAAGGAGGGTAATGGTGCAGAGGAGGAGGGTAATGGTGCAGAGGAGGAGGGAAGTGATGCAGAGGAGGAGGAGGGTAGTGGTGCAGAGGAGGAGAGTAGTGATGCAGAGTAGGAGGAGGGGAGTGATGCAGAGGAGGAGGAGGAGGAGGAGGAGGAGGAGGGTAGTAGTGCAGAGGAGGAGGGTAGTAGTGCAGAGGAGGAGGAGGGTAGTGGTGCAGAGGAGGAAGGTAGTGGTGCAGAGGAGGAGGGAAGTGGCACAGAGGAGGAGGGTAATGGAGCAGAGGAGAAAGAGGGTAGTGGTGCAGAGGAGGAGGAGGGTAGTGATGCAGAGGAGGAGGGCAGTGGTGCAGAGAAGGAGGAGGGTAGTGCTTTAGAGGAGGAGGACGTAGTGGTGCAGAGGAGGAGGGCAGTGGTGCAGAGGAGGAGGGTAGTGGTGCAGAGGAGGAGGGTAGTGGTGCAGAGGAAGAGTAGGGTTGTGATGCAGAGGAGGAGGAGGATAGTGGTGCAGAGGAGAAGGAGGGTAGTGGTGCAGAGGAGGAGGGTAGTGGTGCAGAGGAGGAGGGAAGTGGTGCAGAGGAGGAGGGTAGTGGTGCAGAGGAGAAGGAGTGTAGTGGTGCAGAGGAGGAGGGAAGTGGTGCAGAGGAGGAGGGTAGTGATGCAGAGGAGAAGGAGGGTAGTGGTGCAGAGGAGGAGGAGGGTAGTGATGCTGAGGAGGAGGATGGTAGTGATGCAGAGAAGGAGGAGGAGGAAGGTAGTGGTGCAGAGGAAAAGGGTAGTGGTGCAGAGGAGGAGGGTAGTGGTGCAGAGGAGGAGGAGGGTAGTGGTGCAGAGGAGGAGGGTAGTGGTGCAGAGGAGGAGGGTAGTGGTGCAGAGGAGGAGGAGGGTAGTGGTGCAGAGGAGGAGGGAAGTGGTGCAGAGGAGGAGGGTAGTTGTGCAGAGGAGGAGGAGGGTAGTGTTGCAAAGGAGGAGGGTATTGGTGCAGAGGAGGAGGGTAGTGGTGCAGGGAAGGAGGGTAATGGTGCAGAGGAGGAGGGTAATGGTGCAGAGGAGGAGGGAAGTGATGCAGAGGAGGAGGAGGGTAGTGGTGCAGAGGAGGAGCAGAGTAGTGATGCAGAGTAGGAGGAGGGGAGTGATGCAGAGGAGGAGGAGGAGGAGGAGGAGGAGGAGGATGGTAGTAGTGCAGAGGAGGAGGGTAGTATTGCAGAGGAGGAGGAGGGTAGTGGTGCAGAGGAGGAAGGTAGTGGTGCAGAGGAGGAGGGAAGTGGCACAGAGGAGGAGGGTAATGGTGCAGAGGAGAAAGAGGGTAGTGGTGCAGAGGAGGAGGAGGGTAGTGATGCAGAGGAGGAGGGCAGTGGTGCAGAGAAGTAGGAGGGTAGTGCTTTAAAGGAGGAGGACGTAGTGGTGCAGAGGAGGAGGAGGGTAGTGATGCTGAGGAGGAGGATGGTAGTGATGCAGAGAAGGAGGAGGAGGAAGGTAGTTGTGCAGAGGAAAAGGGTAGTGGTGCAGAGGAGGAGGGTAGTGGTGCAGAGGAGGAGGAGGGTAGTGGTGCAGAGTAGGAGGGTAGTGGTGCAGAGGAGGAGGGTAGTGGTGCAGAGGAGTAGGAGGGTAGTGGTGCAGAGGAGGAGGGAAGTGGTGCAGAGGAGGAGGGTAGTTGTGCAGAGGAGGAGGAGGGTAGTGTTGCAAAGGAGGAGGGTAGTGGTGCAGAGGAGGAGGGTAGTGGTGCAGAGAAGGAGGGTAATGGTGCAGAGGAGGAGGGTAATGGTGCAGAGGAGGAGGGAAGAGATGCAGAGGAGGAGGAGGGTAGTGGTGCAGAGGAGGAGCAGAGTAGTGATGCAGAGTAGGAGGAGGGGAGTGATGCAGAGGAGGAGGAGGAGGAGGGTAGTAGTGCAGAGGAGGAGGGTAGTAGTGCAGAGGAGGAGGAGGGTAGTGGTGCAGAGGAGGAAGGTAGTGGTGCAGAGGAGGAGGGAAGTGGCACAGAGGAGGAGGGTAATGGTGCAAAGGAGAAAGAGGGTAGTGGTGCATAGGAGGAGGAGGGTAGTGATGCAGAGGAGGAGGGCAGTGGTGCAGAGAAGTAGGAGGGTAGTGCTTTAGAGGAGGAGGACGTAGTGGTGCAGAGGAGGAGGGCAGTGGTGCAGAGGAGGAGGGTAGTGGTGCAGAGGAAGAGTAGGGTTGTGATGCAGAGGAGGAGGAGGATAGTGGTGCAGAAGAGGAGGGTAGTGGTGCAGAGGAGAAGGAGGGTAGTGGTGCAGAGGAGGAGGGTAGTGGTGCAGAGGAGGAGGGTAGTGGTGCAAAAGAAGAGGGTAGTGGTGCAGAGGAGGCGGGTAGTGATGCAGAGGGGGAGGAGGGTAGTGGTTTAGAGGAGGAGGAGGAGGGTAGAGGTGCAGAGGAAAAGGGTAGTGGTGCAGAGGAGGAGGGTAGTGATGCAGAGGAGGAGGAGGAGGGTAGAGATGCAGAGGAAAAGGGTAGTGGTGCAGAGGAGGAGGAAGGTAGTGGTGCAAAGGAGGAGGAGGGTAGTGTTGCAGAGGAGGAGGGTAGTGGTGCAGAGGAGGAAGGTAGTTGTGCAAAGGACGAGGGAAGTGATGCAGAGGAGGAGGGTAGTGATGCAGAGGAGGAGGAGGGTAGTGATGCAGACGAGGAGGAGGGTAGTGGTGCAGAGGAGGAGGGTAGTGGTGCAGAGGAGGAGGGTAGTGGTGCAGAGGAGGAGTAGGGTAGTGTTGCAGAGGAGGAGGGTAGTGGTACAGAGGAGGAGGGTAGTGGTGCAGAGGAGGAGGGTAGTGGTGCAGAGGAGGAGGAGGAGGGTAGTGATGCAGAGGAGGAGGGTAATGGTGCAGAGGAGGGTAGTGGTGCTGAGGAGGAGGGGAGTGGTGCAGAGGAGGAGGAGGGTAGTGGTGCTGAGGAGGAGAAGGGTAGTGATGCAGAGGAGGAGGAGGAGGGTAGTGGTGCAGAGAAGGAGGGTAGTGATGCAGAGGAAGAGGAGGGTAGTGGTGCAGAGGAGAAGGAGGGTAGTGGTGCAGAGGAGGAGGAGGGTAGTGGTGCAGAGGAGAAGGGCATTGGTGCAGAGGAGGAGGAGGAGGGTAGTGGTGCAGAGGAAGAGGAGGGCTGTGATGCAGAGGAGGAGGAGGGTAGTGGTGCAGAGGAGGGTAGTGGTGCAAAGGAGGAAGAGGGTAGTGATGCAGAGGAGGAGGAGGGTAATGATGCAGAGGAGGAGGAGGAGGGTAGTGGTGCAGAGGAGGAGGGTAGTGGTGCAGAGGAAGAGTAGGGTTGTGATGCAGAGGAGGAGGTGGATAGTGGTGCAGAAGAGGAGGGTAGTGGTGCAGAGCAGAAAGAGGGTAGTGGTGCAGAGGAGGAGGAGGGTAGTGGTGCAGAGGAGGAGGGAAGTGGTGCAGAAGAGGAGGGTAGTGGTGCAGAGGAGAAGGAGTGTAGTGGTGCAGAGGAGGAGGGAAGTGGTGCAGAGGAGAAGGGTAGTGGTGCAGAGGAGGAGGAGGGTAGAGCTGCAGAGGAGGAGGAGGGTAGTTGTGCAGTGGAGGAGGGCAGGGGTGCTGAGGAGGAGGAAGATAGTAGTGGGGCAGAGGAGGAGGCTAGTGTAGCAGAGGAGGAGGGTAGTGGTGCAGAGGAGGAGGGCAGGGGTGCTGAGGAGGAGGAGGATGGTAGTGGTGCAGAGGAGGAGGGTAGTGCTGCTGAGGAGGAGCAGGGTAGTGGTACAGAGGAGGAGGGCAGTGGTGCAGTGGAAGAGGGTAGTAGTGCAGAGGAGGAGGGTAGTGATACAGAGGAGGAGGAGGGGAGTGCTGCAGAGGAGGAGGAGGGAAGTGATGCAGAGGAGGAGGAGGATGTAGTGGTGCAGAGGAGGAGGGCAGTGATGCAGAGGAGGAGGAGGGTAGTGGTGCAGAGGAGTAGCAGGGTAGTGATGCTGATGAGGAGGGTAGTGGTGCAGAGGAGGAGGGTAGTGGTGCAGAAGAGGAGGGTAATGGTGCAGAGGAGGAGGGTAATGGTGCAGAGGAAGAGGGAAGTGATGCAGTGGAGGAAGAGGGTAGTGGTGCAGAGGAGGAGGAGAGTAGTGATGCAGAGTAGGAGGTGGGGAGTGATGCAGAGGAGGATGAGGAGGAGGAGGGTAGTGGTGCAGAGGAGGAGGGTAGTGGTGCAGAGGAGGAGGAGGGTAGTTGTGCAGAGGAGGAAGGTAGTGGTGCAGAGGAGGAAGGAAGTGGCACAGAGGAGGAGGGTAGTGATGCAGAGGAGAAGGAGGGTAGTGGTGCAGAGGAAGAGGAGGGTAGTGATGCAGAGGACGAGGATGGTAGTGATGCAGAGAAGGAGATGGAGGAAGGTAGTGGTGCAGAGGAAAAGGGTAGTGGTGCAGAGGTGGAGGGTAGTGGTGCAGAGGAGGAGGAGGGGAGTGGTGCAGAGTAGGAGGGTAGTGGTGCAGAGGAGGAGGGTAGTGGTGCAGAGGAGGAGGGTAGTGGTGCAGAGGAGTAGGAGGGTAGTGGTGCAGAGGAGGAGGGAAGTGGTGCAGAGGAGGAGGGTAGTTGTGCAGAGAAGGAGGGCAGGGGTGCTGAGGAGGAGGAGGATGGTAGTGGTGCAGACAAGGAGGGTAGTGGTGCAGAGGAGGAGGGTAGTGGTGCAGAGGAGGAGGGTAGTGATGCAGAAGAGGAGGAGGGTAGTGCTGCAGAGGAGGAGGGTAGTGATGCAGAGGAGGAGGATGTAGTGGTGCAGAGGAGGAGGGCAGTGGTGCAGAGGAGGAGAAGGGTAGTGGTGCAAAGGAGGAGGAGGGTAGTAATGCAGAGGAGGAGGGGAGTGATGCAGAAGAGGAGGAGGGGTGTGATGCAGAGGAGAAGGAGGGTAGTGATGCAAAGGAGGAGGAGGGTAGTGATGCAGAGGAGGAGGAGGGTTGTAATGCAGAGGAGGAGGGGAGTTATGCAGAGGAGGAGGAGGAGGGTAGTGGTGCAGAGGAGGAGGGTAGTGATGCAGAGGAGGAGGTGGGTATTGGTGCAGAGAAGGAGGAGGGTAGTGATGCAGAGGAGGAGGATGTAGTGGTGCAGTGGAGGAGGGCAGTGGTGCAGAGGAGGAGGAGGTTAGTGGTGCAGAGGAGTAGCAGGGTAGTGATGCTGAGGAGGAGGAGGGTAGTAGTGCAGAGGAGGAGGGTAGTGTTGCAAAGGAGGAGGGTTGTGGTGCAGAGGAGGGTAGTGGTGCAGAGAAGGAGGGT
Source organism: Procambarus clarkii (assembly GCF_040958095.1). NCBI lineage: Eukaryota > Metazoa > Arthropoda > Malacostraca > Decapoda > Cambaridae > Procambarus > Procambarus clarkii. Next base: position 5,491 of record NW_027191085.1, read on the forward strand.
AATGGTGCAGAGGAGGAGGGTAGTGGTGCAGAGGAGGAGGAGAGTAGTGATGCAGAGTATGAGGAGGGAAGTGATGCCGGGGAGGAGGAGGAGGAGGAGGAGGAGGAGGAGGGTAGTAGTGCAGAGGAGGAGGAAAGTAGTGGTGCAGAGGAGGAAGGTAGTGGTGCAGAGGAGGAGGGAAGTGGCACAGAGGAGGAGGATAATGTTGCAGAGGAGAAAGAGGGTAGTGGTGCAGAGGAGGAGGAGGGTAGTGATGCAGAGGAGGAGGGCAGTGGTGCAGAGAAGGAGGAGGGTAGTGCTTTAGAGGAGGAGGACGTAGTGGTGCAGAGGAGGAGGGTAGTGGTGCAGAGGAAGAGTAGGGTTATGATACAGAGGAGGAGGAGGATAGTGGTGCAGAAGAGGAGGGTAGTGGTGCAGAGGAGAAGGAGGGTAGTGGTGCAGAGGAGGAGGGAAGTGGTGCAGAGGAGGAGGGTAGTGGTGCACAGGAGAAGGAGGGTAGTAGTGCAGAGGAGGAGGGAAGTGGTGCAGAGGAGAAGGGTAGTGGTGCAGAGGAGGAGGAGGGTTGTGATGCAGAGGAGGAGGAGGGTAGTGCTGCAGAGGAGCAGGAGGATAGTTGTTCAGAGGAGGAGGGCAGGGGTGCTGAGGAGGAGGAGGATGGTAGTGGTGCAGAGGAGAAGGGTAGTGGTGCAGAGGAGGAGGGTAGTGGTTCAGAGTAGGAGGGTAGTGATGCAGAGGAGGAGGAGGGTAGTGCTGCAGAGGAGGAGGAGGGTAGTGATGCAGAGGAGGAGAATGTAGTGGTGCAGAGGAGGAGGGCAGTGGTGCAGAGGAGGAGGAGGGTAGTGATGCAGAGGAGGAGGAGGGTAGTGCTGCAGAGGAGGAGGGGGGTAGTTGTGCAAAGGAGGAGGGCAGGGGTGCTGAGGAGGAGGAGGATGGTAGTGGTGCAGAGGAGGAGGGTAGTGGTGAAAAGGAGGAGGGTAGTGGTGGAGAGGAGGAGGGTAGTGCTGCAGAGGAGGAGGAGGGTAGTGATGCAGAGGAGGAGGATGTAGTGGTGCAGAGGAGGAGGGCAGTGGTGCAGAGGAGGAGGAGAGTAGTGATGCAGAGGAGGAGGAGGTCTAGTGCTGCAGAGGAGGAGGGTAGTTGTGCAGAGGAGGAGGGCAGGGGTGCTGAGGAGGAGGAGGATGGTAGTGGTGCAGAGGAGGAGGGTAGTGCTGCTGAGGAGGAGCAGGGTAGTGGTACAGAGGAGGAGGGCAGTGGTGCAGTGGAAGAGGGTAATAGTGCAGAGGAGGAGGGTAGTGATACAGAGGAGGAGGAGGGGAGTGCTGCAGAGGAGGAGGAGGGAAGTGATGCAGAGGAGGAGGATGTAGTGGTGCAGAGGAGGAGGGCAGTGATGCAGAGGAGGAGGAGGGTAGTGGTGCAGAGGAGTAGCAGGGTAGTGATGCTGATGATGAGGGTAGTGGTGCAGAGGAGGAGGGTAGTGGTGCAGAAGAGGAGGGTAATGGTGCAGAGGAGGAGGGTAATGGTGCAGAGGAAGAGGGAAGTGATGCAGTGGAGGAAGAGGGTAGTGGTGCAGAGGAGGAGGAGAGTAGTGATGCAGAGTAGGAGGTGGGGAGTGATGCAGAGGAGGATGAGGAGGAGGAGGGTAGTGGTGCAGAGGAGGAGGGTAGTGGTGCAGAGGAGGAAGGTAGTGGTGCAGAGGAGGAAGGAAGTGGCACAGAGGAGGAGGGTAGTGATGCAGAGGAGAAGGAGGGTAGTGGTGCAGAGGAAGAGGAGGGTAGTGATGCAGAGGACGAGGATGGTAGTGATGCAGAGAAGGAGATGGAGGAAGGTAGTGGTGCAGAGGAAAAGGGTAGTGGTGCAGAGGTGGAGGGTAGTGGTGCAGAGGAGGAGGAGGGTAGTGGTGCAGAGTAGGAGGGTAGTGGTGCAGAGGAGGAGGGTAGTGGTGCAGAGGAGGAGGGTAGTGGTGCAGAGGAGTAGGAGGGTAGTGGTGCAGAGGAGGAGGGAAGTGGTGCAGAGGAGGAGGGTAGTTGTGCAGAGAAGGAGGGCAGGGGTGCTGAGGAGGAGGAGGATGGTAGTGGTGCAGAGGAGGAGGGTAGTGGTGCAGAGGAGGAGGGTAGTGGTGCAGAGGAGGAGGGTAGTGATGCAGAAGAGGAGGAGGGTAGTGCTGCAGAGGAGGAGGGTAGTGATGCAGAGGAGGAGGATGTAGTGGTGCAGAGGAGGAGGGCAGTGGTGCAGAGGAGGAGAAGGGTAGTGGTGCAAAGGAGGAGGAGGGTAGTAATGCAGAGGAGGAGGGGAGTGATGCAGAAGAGGAGGAGGGGTGTGATGCAGAGGAGAAGGAGGGTAGTGATGCAAAGGAGGAGGAGGGTAGTGATGCAGAGGAGGAGGAGGGTTGTAATTCAGAGGAGGAGGGGAGTGATGCAGAGGAGGAGGAGGAGGGTAGTGGTGCAGAGGAGGAGGGAAGTGGTTCAGAGGAGAAGGGTAGTGGTGCAGAGGAGGAGGAGGGTAGTGATGCAGAGGAGGAGGACGGTAGTGCTGCAGAGGAGCAGGAGGGTAGTTGTGCAGAGGAGGAGGGCAGGGGTGCTGAGGAGGAGGAGGATGGTAGTGGTGCAGAGGAGTAGAATAGTGGTGCAGAGGAGGAGGGTAGTGGTGCAGAGGAGGAGGGTAGTGATGCAGAGGAGGAGGAGGGTAGTGCTGCAGAGGAGAAGGAGGGTAGTGATGCAGAGGAGGAGGATGTAGTGGTGCAGAGGAGGAGGGCAGTGGTGCATAGGAGGAGGAGGGTAGTGGTGCAGAGGAGGGTAGTAATGCAGAGGAGGAGGAGGGGAGTGATGCAGAGGAGGAGGAGGGTAGTGTTGCAGAGGAGGAGGAGGGGTGTGATGCAGAGGAGGATAAGGTTAGTGATGCAAAGTAGGAGGACGGTAGTGATGCAGAGGAGGAGGAGGAGGGTAGTGGTGCAGAGGAGGAGGGAAGTGATGCAGAGGAGGAGGAGGAGGGTAGTGGTGCAGAGGAGGAGGGTAGTGATGCGGAGGAGGAGGATGTAGTGGTGCAGAGGAGGAGGGCAGTGGTGCAGAGGAGGAGGAGGGAAGTGGTGCAGAGGAGTAGCAGGGTAGTGATGCTGAGGAGGAGGAGGGTAGTAGTGCAGAGGAGGAGGAGGGTAGTGTTACAGAGGAGGAGGGTAGGGGTGCAGAGGAGGAGGGTAGTGGTGCAGAGGAGGAGGGTAGTGGTGCAGAGGAGGAGGGTAATGGTGCAGAGGAGGAGGGTAGTGGTACAGAGGAGGAGGGAAGTGATGCAGAGGAGGAGGAGGGTAGTGGTGCAGAGGAGGAGGAGAATAGTGATGCAGAGTACGAGGAGGGTAGTGGTGCAGAGGAGGATGGTAGTGGTGCAGAAGAGGAGGAGGGGTAGTGGTGCAGAGGAGGAAGGTAGTGGTGCAGAGGAGGAGGGAAGTGGCACAGAGGAGGAGGGTAGTGATTCAGAGGAGAAGGAGGGTAGTGGTGCAGAGGAGGAGGAGGGTAGTGGTGCAGAGGAGGAAGGTAGTGGTGCAGAGGAGGAGGGAAGTGGCACAGAGGATGAGGGTAGTGATTCAGAGGAGAAGGAGGGTAGTGGTGCAGAGGAGGAGGGTAGTGATGCAGAGAAGGAGGAGGAGGAAGGTAGTGGTGCAGAGGAAAAGTGTAGTGGTGCAGAGGAGGAGGGTAGTGGTGCAGAGGAGGAGGAGAGTAGTGGTGCAGAGGAGTAGGGTAGTGGTGCAGAGGAGGAGGGTAGTGGTGCAGAAGAGAAGGAGGGTAGTGGTGCAGAGGAGGAGGGAAGTGGTGCAGGGGAAAAGGGTAGTGGTGCAGAGGAGGAGGAGGGTAGTGATGCAGAGGAGGAGGAGGGTAGTGCTTCAGAGGAGGAGGAGGGTAGTTGTGCAGAGGAGGAGGGCAGGGGTGCTGAGGAGGAGGAGGATGGTAGAGGTGCAGAGGAGGAGGGTAGTGGTTCAGAGGAGGAGGGTAGTGGTGCAGAGGAGGAGGGTAGTGATGCAGAGGAGGAGGAGGGTAGTGCTGCAGAGGAGGAGGAGGGTAGTGATGCAGAGGAGGAGGATGTAGTGGTGCAGAGGAGGAGGGCAGTGGTACAGAGGAGGAGGAGGGTAGTGGTGCAGAGGAGGAGGAGGGTAGTAATGCAGAGGAGAAGGGGAGTGATGCAGAGGAGGAGGAGGGTAGTGCTGCAGAGGAGGAGGAGGGTAGTGATGCAGAGGAGGAGGATGTAGTGGTGCAGAGGAGGAGGGCAGTGGTGCAGAGGAGGAGGAGGGTAGTGGTGCAGAGGAGGAGGAGGGTAGTGATGCAGAGGAGGAGGAGGTTAGTGCTGCAGAGGAGGAGGAGGGTAGTGATGCAGAGGAGGAGGATGTAGTGGTGCAGAGGAGGAGGGCAGTGGTGCAAAGGAGGAGGAGGGGTGTGATGCAGAGGAGAAGGAGGGTAGTGATGCAAAGCAGGAGGACGGTAGTGATGCAGAGGAGGAGGAGGAGGGTAGTGGTGCAGAGGAGGAGGGTAGTGATGCAGAGGAGGAGGAGGAGGGTAGTGGTACAGAGGAGGAGGGTAGTGATGCAGAGGAGGAGGATGTAGTGGTGCAGAGGAGGAGGGCAGTGGTGCAGAGGAGGAGGAGGGTAGTGGTGCAGAGGAGTAGCAGGGTAGTGATGCTGAGGAGGAGGATGGTAGTAGTGCAGAGGAGGAGGAGGGTAGTGTTGCAGAGGAGGAGGGTAGTGTTGCAGAGGAGGAGGGTAGTTGTGCAGAGAGGGAGGGTAGTGGTGCAGAGGAGGAGGGTAATGGTGCAGAGGAGGAGGGTAATAATGCAGAGGAGGAGGAGGGAAGTGATGCAGAGGAGCAGGAGGGTAGTGGTGCAGAGGAGGAGGAGAATAGTGATGCAGAGTAGGAGGGGAGTGATGCAGAGGAGAAGGAGGAGGAGGAGGGTAGTGGTGCAGAGGAGGAAGGTAGTGGTGCAGAGGAGGAGGAGGGTAGTGATGCAGAGGAGGAAGGTAGTGGTGCAGAGGAGGAGGGAAGTGGCACAGAGGAGGAGGGTAGTGATTCAGAGGAGAAGGAGGGTAGTGGTGCAGAGGAGGAGGAGGGTAGTGGTGCAGAGGAGGAAGGTAGTGGTGCAGAGGAGGAGGGAAGTGGCACAGAGGAGGAGGGTAGTGATTCAGAGGAGAAGGAGGGTAGTGGTGCAGAGGAGGAGGAGGGTAGTGATGCAGAGGAGGAGGGTAGTGATGCAGAGAAGGAGGAGGAGGAAGGTAGTGGTGCTGAGGAAAAGTGTAGTGGTGCAGAGTAGGAGGGTAGTGGTGCCGAGGAGGAGGAGAGTAGTGTTGCAGAGGAGGAGGGTAGTGGTGCAGAGGAGGAGGGTAGTGGTGCAGAGGAGAAGGAGGGTAGTGGTGCAGAGAAGGAGGAGGAGAGTAGTGATGGAGAGGAGGAAGAGGGTAGTAATGCAGAGAAGGAAGGGAGTGATGCAGAGGAGGAGGAGGGTAGTGTTGCAGAGGAGGAGGGTAGTGGTGCAGAGGAGGAAGGTAGTGGTGCAGAGGAGGAGAGTAAAGGTGCAGAGGAGAAGGGAAGTGATGCAGAGGAGGAGGAGGGTAGTGGTGCAGAGGAGGAGGAGAGTAGTGATGCAGAGTAGGAGGGGAGTGATGCAGAGGAGGAGGAGGAGGAGGAGGTTAGTGGTGCAGAGGAGGAGGGTAGTGGTGCAGAGGAGGAGGAGGGTAGTGGTGCAGAGGAGGAGGGTAGTGGTGCAGAGGATGAGGGTAGTGGTGCAGAGGAGGAGGAGGGTAGTGGTGCAGAGGAGGAGGATACTGGTGCAGAGGAGGAGGAGGGTAGTGGTGCAGAGGAGGAGGAGGGTAGTGGTGCAGAGAAGGAGGAGGGTAGTGCTGTAGAGGAGGAGGACGTAGTGGTGCAGAGGAGGAGGGCAGTGGTGCAGAGGAGGAGGGGGTTCGTGGTGCAGAAGAGGAGGAGGGAAGTGATGCAGAGGAGGAGGAGGGTCGTGGTGCAGAGGAGGAAAAGAATAGTGTTGCAGAGGAGGAGCAGGGTAGTGGTGCAGAGGAGGAGGGTAGTGGTGTAGAGGAGGAGGGTAGTGGTGTAGAGGAGGAGGAGGGTAGTGGTGCAGAGGAGGAGGGTAGTGATGCAGAGGAGGAGGAGGGTAGTGGTGCAGAGGAGGAGGAGAATAGTGATGGAGAGGAGGAAGAGGGTAGTGATGCAAAGGGGGAGGAGGAGGAGGAGGAGGAGGAGGTTAGTGGTGCAGAGGAGGAGGGCAGTGGTGCAGAGGAGGAGGGAAGTGGCACAGAGGAGGAGGGTAGTTATTCAGAGGAGGAGGAAGGTAGTGGTGCATAGGAAAAGTGTAGTGGTGCAGAGGAGGAGAGTAATGGTGCCGAGGAGGAGGAGAGTAGTGTTGTAGAGGAGGAGGGTAGTGGTGCAGAGGAGAAGGAGGGTAGTTGTGCAGAGGAGGAGGAGAGTAGTGATGGAGAGGAGGAAGAGGGTAGTAATGCAGAGAAGGAAGGGAGTGATGCAGAGGAGGAGGTGGGTAGTGGTGCAGAGGAGGAGGATAGTGGTGCAGAGGAGAAGGAGGGTAGTTGTGCAGAGGAGGAGGAGAGTAGTGATGGAGAGGAGGAAGAGGGTAGTAATGCAGAGAAGGAAGGGAGTGATGCAGAGGAGGAGGTGGGTAGTGGTGCAGAGAAGGAGGAGGGTAGTGATGCAGAGGAGGAGGATGTAGTGGTGCAGAGGAGGAGGGCAGTGGTGCAGAGGAGGAGGGTAGTGGTGCAGAGGAGTAGCAGGGTAGTGATGCTGAGGAGGAGGAGGGTAGTAGTGCAGAGGAGGAGGAGGGTAGTGTTGCAGAGGAGGAGGGTAGTGGTGCAGAGGAGGAAGGTAGTGGTGCAGAGGAGGAGGGTAATGGTGCAGAGGAGGAGGGAAGTGATGCAGAGGAGGAGGAGGGTAGTGGTGCAGAGGAGGAGGAGAGTAGTGATGCAGAGTAGGAGGAGGGGAGTGATGCAGAGGATGAGGAGGAGGAGGAGGGTAGTGGTGCAGAGGAGGAGGGTAGTGGTGCAGAGGAGGAGGAGGGTAGTGGTGCAGAGGAGGAGGGTAGTGGTGCAGAGGATGAGGGTAGTGGTGCAGAGGAGGAGGAGGGTCGTGGTACAGAGGAGGAGGAGGGTAGTGTTGCAGAGGAGGAGCAGGGTAGTGGTGCAGAGGAGGAGGGTAGTGGTGTAGAGGAGGAGGGTAATGGTGTAGAGGAGGAGGGTAGTGATGCAGAGGAGGAGGAGGGTAGTGGTGCAGAGGAGGAGGAGAATAGTGATGGAGAGGAGGAAGAGGGTAGTGATGCAGAGGAGGAGGAGGAGGAGGAGGAGGGTAGTGGTGCAGAGGAGGAGGGTAGTGGTGCAGAGGAGAAGGGTAGTGGTGCAGAGGAGGAGGGTAGTGGTGCAGAGGAAGAGGGTAGTGGTTCAGAGGAGGAGGGTAGTGATGCAGAGGAGGAGGGCAGTGGTGCAGAGGAGGAGGAGTGTAGTGATGTAGAGGAGGAAGAGGATAATAGTGCAGAGGAGGGTAGTGGTGCAGAGGAGGTGGGTCGTGGTGCAGAGGAGTAGGGTAGTGGTGCAGAGGAGGAGGGTAGTGGTGCAGAGGAAGAGGGTAGTGGTTCAGAGGAGGAGGGTAGTGGTGCAGAGGAGGAGTGTAGTGGTGCAGAGGAGGAGGAGGAGGGTAGAGGTGCAGAGGAAAAGGGTAGTGGTGCAGAGGAGGAGGGTAGTGTTGTAGAAGAGGAGGAGGAGGGTAGAGGTGCAGAGGAAAAGGGTAGTGGTGCAGAGGAGGAGGGTAGTGGTGCAGAGGAGGAGGAGGGTAGTGGTGCAGAGGAGAAGGGTAGTGGTGCAGAGGAGGAGGAAGGTAATGGTGCATAGGAGGAGGAGGGTAGTGTTGCAGAGGAGGAGGAGGGTAGTTCTGCAGAGTAGGAGGAGGGTAATGGTGCAGAGGAGGGTAGTGGTGCAGAGGAGGAGGGTAGTAGTGCAGAGGAGAAGGGTAGTGGTGCAGAGGAGGAGGGTAGTTGTGCAAAGGACGAGGTAAGTGATGCAATAGGAGGACGGTAGTGATGCAGAGGAGGAGGAGGAGGAAGGTAGTGGTGCAGAGGAAAAGTGTAGTGGTGCAGAGGAGGAGGGTAGTGGTGCAGAGGAGGAGGAGAGTAGTGGTGCAGAGGAGTAGGGTAGTGGTGCAGAGGAGGAGGGTAGTGGTGCAGAAGAGAAGGAGGGTAGTGGTGCAGAGGAGGAGGGAAGTGGTGCAGGGGAAAAGGGTAGTGGTGCAGAGGAGGAGGAGGGTAGTGATGCAGAGGAGGAGGAGGGTAGTGCTTCAGAGGAGGAGGAGGGTAGTTGTGCAGAGGAGGAGGGCAGGGGTGCTGAGGAGGAGGAGGATGGTAGAGGTGCAGAGGAGGAGGGTAGTGGTTCAGAGGAGGAGGGTAGTGGTGCAGAGGAGGAGGGTAGTGATGCAGAGGAGGAGGAGGGTAGTGCTGCAGAGGAGGAGGAGGGTAGTGATGCAGAGGAGGAGGATGTAGTGGTGCAGAGGAGGAGGGCAGTGGTGCAGAGGAGGAGGAGGGTAGTGGTGCAGAGGAGGAGGAGGGTAGTAATGCAGAGGAGGAGGGGAGTGATGCAGAGGAGGAGGAGGGTAGTGCTGCAGAGGAGGAGGAGGGTAGTGATGCAGAGGAGGAGGATGTAGTGGTGCAGAGGAGGAGGGCAGTGGTGCAGAGGAGGAGGAGGGTAGTGGTGCAGAGGAGGAGGAGGGTAGTGATGCAGAGGAGGAGGAGGGTAGTGCTGCAGAGGAGGAGGAGGGTAGTGATGCAGAGGAGGAGGATGTAGTGGTGCAGAGGAGGAGGGCAGTGGTGCAAAGGAGGAGGAGGGGTGTGATGCAGAGGAGAAGGAGGGTAGTGATGCAAAGCAGGAGGACGGTAGTGATGCAGAGGAGGAGGAGGAGGGTAGTGGTGCAGAGGAGGAGGGTAGTGATGCAGAGGAGGAGGAGGAGGGTAGTGGTACAGAGGAGGAGGGTAGTGATGCAGAGGAGGAGGATGTAGTGGTGCAGAGGAGGAGGGCAGTGGTGCAGAGGAGGAGGAGGGTAGTGGTGCAGAGGAGTAGCAGGGTAGTGATGCTGAGGAGGAGGATAGTAGTAGTGCAGAGGAGGAGGAGGGTAGTGTTGCAGAGGAGGAGGGTAGTGTTGCAGAGGAGGAGGGTAGTTGTGCAGAGAGGGAGGGTAGTGGTGCAGAGGAGGAGGGTAATGGTGCAGAGGAGGAGGGTAATAATGCAGAGGAGGAGGAGGGAAGTGATGCAGAGGAGCAGGAGGGTAGTGGTGCAGAGGAGGAGGAGAATAGTGATGCAGAGTAGGAGGGGAGTGATGCAGAGGAGGAGGAGGAGGAGGAGGGTAGTGGTGCAGAGGAGGAAGGTAGTGGTGCAGAGGAGGAGGAGGGTAGTGATGCAGAGGAGGAAGGTAGTGGTGCAGAGGAGGAGGGAAGTGGCACAGAGGAGGAGGGTAGTGATTCAGAGGAGAAGGAGGGTAGTGGTGCAGAGGAGGAGGAGGGTAGTGGTGCAGAGGAGGAAGGTAGTGGTGCAGAGGAGGAGGGAAGTGGCACAGAGGAGGAGGGTAGTGATTCAGAGGAGAAGGAGGGTAGTGGTGCAGAGGAGGAGGAGGGTAGTGATGCAGAGGAGGAGGGTAGTGATGCAGAGAAGGAGGAGGAGGAAGGTAGTGGTGCTGAGGAAAAGTGTAGTGGTGCAGAGGAGGAGGGTAGTGGTGCCGAGGAGGAGGAGAGTAGTGTTGCAGAGGAGGAGGGTAGTGGTGCAGAGGAGGAGGGTAGTGGTGCAGAGGAGAAGGAGGGTAGTGGTGCAGAGAAGGAGGAGGAGAGTAGTGATGGAGAGGAGGAAGAAGGTAGTGGTGCAGAGGAGGAGGGTAGTGGTGCAGAGGATGAGGGTAGTGGTGCAGAGGAGGAGGAGGGTAGTGGTGCAGAGGAGGAGGATACTGGTGCAGAGGAGGAGGAGGGTAGTGGTGCAGAGGAGGAGGAAGGTAGTGGTGCAGAGAAGGAGGAGGGAAGTGCTGTAGAGGAGGAGGACGTAGTGGTGCAGAGGAGGAGGGCAGTGGTGCAGAGGAGGAGGGGGTTCGTGGTGCAGAAGAGGAGGAGGGAAGTGATGCAGAGGAGGAGGAGGGTCGTGGTGCAGAGGAGGAAAAGAATAGTGTTGCAGAGGAGGAGCAGGGTAGTGGTGCAGAGGAGGAGGGTAGTGGTGTAGAGGAGGAGGGTAATGGTGTAGAGGAGGAGGAGGGTAGTGGTGCAGAGGAGGAGGGTAGTGATGCAGAGGAGGAGGAGGGTAGTGGTGCAGAGGAGGAGGAGAATAGTGATGGAGAGGAGGAAGAGGGTAGTGATGCAGAGGGGGAGGAGGAGGAGGAGGAGGAGGAGGTTAGTGGTGCAGAGGAGGAGGGCAGTGGTGCAGAGGAGGAGGGAAGTGGCACAGAGGAGGAGGGTAGTTATTCAGAGGAGGAGGAAGGTAGTGGTGCATAGGAAAAGTGTAGTGGTGCAGAGGAGGAGAGTAATGGTGCCGAGGAGGAGGAGAGTAGTGTTGTAGAGGAGGAGGGTAGTGGTGCAGAGGAGAAGGAGGGTAGTTGTGCAGAAGAGGAGGAGAGTAGTGATGGAGAGGAGGAAGAGGGTAGTAATGCAGAGAAGGAAGGGAGTGATGCAGAGGAGGAGGTGGGTAGTGGTGCAGATTAGGAGGGTAGTGGTGCAGAGGAGAAGGAGGGTAGTTGTGCAGAGGAGGAGGAGAGTAGTGATAGAGAGGAGGAAGAGGGTAGTAATGCAGAGAAGGAAGGGAGTGATGCAGAGGAGGAGGTGGGTAGTGGTGCAGAGAAGGAGGAGGGTAGTGATGCAGAGGAGGAGGATGTAGTGGTGCAGAGAAGGAGGGCAGTGGTGCAGAGGAGGAGGGTAGTGGTGCAGAGGAGTAGCAGGGTAGTGATGCTGAGGAGGAGGAGGGTAGTAGTGCAGAGGAGGAGGAGGGTAGTGTTGCAGAGGAGGAGGGTAGTGGTGCAGAGGAGGAAGGTAGTAGTGCAGAGGAGGAGGGTAATGGTGCAGAGGAGGAGGGAAGTGATGCAGAGGAGGAGGAGGGTAGTGGTGCAGAGGAGGAGGAGAGTAGTGATGCAGAGTAGGAGGAGGGGAGTGATGCAGAGGATGAGGAGGAGGAGGAGGGTAGTGGTGCAGAGGAGGAGGGTAGTGGTGCAGAGTAGGAGGAGGGTAGTGGTGCAGAGGAGGAGGGTAGTGGTGCAGAGGATGAGGGTAGTGGTGCAGAGGAGGAGGAGGGTCGTGGTACAGAGGAGGAGGAGGGTAGTGTTGCAGAGGAGGAGCAGGGTAGTGGTGCAGAGGAGGAGGGTAGTGGTGTAGAGGAGGAGGGTAATGGTGTAGAGGAGGAGGGTAGTGATGCAGAGGAGGAGGAGGGTAGTGGTGCAGAGGAGGAGGAGAATAGTGATGGAGAGGAGGAAGAGGGTAGTGATGCAGAGGAGGAGGAGGAGGAGGAGGAGGGTAGTGGTGCAGAGGAGGAGGGTAGTGGTGCAGAGGAGAAGGGTAGTGGTGCAGAGGAGGAGGGTAGTGGTGCAGAGGAAGAGGGTAGTGGTTCAGAGGAGGAGGGTAGTGATGCAGAGGAGGAGGGCAGTGGTGCAGAGGAGGAGGAGTGTAGTGATGCAGAGGAGGAAGAGGATAATAGTGCAGAGGAGGGTAGTGGTGCAGAGGAGGTGGGTCGTGGTGCAGAGGAGGAGGGTAGTGGTGCAGAGGAGGAGGGTAGTGGTGCAGAAGAAGAGGGTAGTGGTTCAGAGGAGGAGGGTAGTGGTGCAGAGGAGGAGTGTAGTGGTGCAGAGGAGGAGGAGGAGGGTAGAGGTGCAGAGGAAAAGGGTAGTGGTGCAGAGGAGGAGGGTAGTGTTGTAGAAGAGGAGGAGGAGGGTAGAGGTGCAGAGGAAAAGGGTAGTGGTGCAGAGGAGGAGGGTAGTGGTGCAGAGGAGGAGGAGGGTAGTGGTGTTGAGGAGAAGGGTAGTGGTGCAGAGGAGGAGGAGGGTAATGGTGCATAGGAGGAGGAGGGTAGTGTTGCAGAGGAGGAGGAGGGTAGTTCTGCAGAGTAGGAGGAGGGTAATGGTGCAGAGGAGGGTAGTGGTGCAGAGGAGGAGGGTAGTAGTGCAGAGGAGAAGGGTAGTGGTGCAGAGGAGGAGGGTAGTTGTGCAAAGGACGAGGTAAGTGATGCAATAGGAGGACGGTAGTGATGCAGAGGAGGAGGAGGGTAGTGATGCAGACGAGGAGGAGGGTAGTGGTGCAGAGGAGGAGGGTAGTGGTGCAAAAGAGGAGGGTGTTGGTGCAGAGGAGGAGGAGGGTAGTGGTGCAGAGGAGGAGGATAGTGGTGCAGAGGAGGAGGGTAGTGGTGCAGAGGAGGAGGGTAGTGGTGCAGAGGAGGAGGACGGTAGTGATGCAGAGGAGGAGGAGGGTAGTGGTGCAGAGGAGGAGGAGGGTCGTGGTGCAGAGGAGGAGGGAGG
>NW_027191086.1:0-17918 GCF_040958095.1 Procambarus clarkii
TGTGCTTGTTAGGAAAATTGGGCCTTGCATACTTGTCCCAATAGTGTGGTTCTCGCTTTTAGGTACGACATAAACGTATACCTAAGTTGAGAGAGAAAAAGATTCGCACTCAAACATGCATATCGATTGCCAGTCCTGAATTCTGGGTAGATATTCGTGTCCTCCCTTTTCATTTACCATCATTTGGATACTATCAAAACAGCTCTGAGAAGGATAAAATGAATAAAACGGGTAGCTCACTCATGTAAAAAGGAAGAGTTGGGAAAGATCTCTCTCTCTCTCTCTCTCTCTCTCTCTCTCTCTCTCTCTCTCCCCCTCACCCCCCCCCCCCCACCAATGATCCTGCTCTGCTAGTATATAACGTAACAAACCTTCCCCCCCCCCCCCCTCCCTCCCCAATCAGAGTCCCTTTAAGCATGCGAGGATAAAAAATAGATTTCATAAGACCCAATGTGCTAGCTGATATCAAAACAATTTATGTTATCGTCTATTAAGCCCTTCAGTAAAAAAAGTATAGGGACCTAATTAGGTCCCGTTTTGAGGTGGTGGTGGGTGGAATCGATGGATTAGCCAAGCTCTTATCCGCCGAATCCGTAGAGGGTACGACCCTGGCGCTTCAGAGCGTACACCACGTCCATAGCAGTGACGGTCTTCCTCTTGGCGTGTTCCGTGTAGGTTACAGCATCACGGATGACGTTCTCGAGGAACACCTTCAGGACGCCACGGGTCTCTTCGTAGATGAGACCCGAAATACGCTTCACGCCGCCACGACGAGCTAAGCGACGAATAGCGGGCTTGGTGATGCCCTGGATGTTGTCACGTAGCACCTTACGATGACGCTTGGCGCCACCCTTTCCGAGTCCCTTGCCTCCCTTGCCGCGTCCAGTCATGGTGTTGAAGTTGTGTGAATCGAATTGACGAATGCCCGCACGATTTCCCGACTATATCCCATCAAGCGGACGTACTAGTAGCATTGCAACTCCTGCCTGCCCTTACTTTACGCTTGTGGTCGAGTAGACACGGCTTTCTCACAACGCTTTCAAAACTGCAGTTGCCTACTCGTCTGTTTCACGTCCCTGTGAAATGACTTTTGCACAAATCCAAAAAATAGAGCAAAATCAGCGATAATAGTGATTGAGGTGAGCCGCCTGTTGGCTGCAGCCAGAGGAAGGAGGGGAGGGGCAACGGGGTGACGTAGGCGAGTCGAGCAGCCAATGGCGCTCGAGCAAGCGCCTCGAGACGGCGTATATAAGCAAAAATTTTTCGGCGCCGGCCATCACAAACCACAGTTGTTCACCATGGCTCGCACCAAGCAGACTGCTCGCAAGTCCACGGGAGGCAAGGCTCCTCGTAAGCAGCTGGCCACCAAGGCAGCACGCAAGTCTGCTCCTGCCACAGGGGGTGTGAAGAAGCCTCACCGTTACAGGCCCGGAACGGTCGCCCTGCGTGAGATCCGTCGTTACCAGAAGAGCACCGAGTTGCTCATCAGGAAACTTCCCTTCCAGCGTCTGGTGCGCGAGATTGCCCAGGACTTCAAGACCGATCTTCGCTTCCAGTCGTCTGCCGTCATGGCTTTACAGGAGGCATCCGAGGCTTACCTGGTCGGTCTCTTCGAGGACACTAACCTCTGTGCCATCCACGCCAAGCGTGTCACCATCATGCCAAAGGACATTCAGCTTGCTCGCCGTATCCGTGGAGAGCGTGCATAAGCTAAATCGACCACCCTAGTATACACCAAACTCGGCCCTTCTCAGGGCCAAAATATCCTTCTAAGGAGATTTCAGACATTCCTAGCATCAGTCATATGAATTAACCTTCATCTACACATATAATAAATAAATAAATAAAATAAACAAATACACTAATTTAGGTGTCATACATACACGTGATATCAATAAATCAAGTCATTTGTAGTACAACCTGTTCTCTTACAAACAAAACGCCGTCGCTTTTCGCTCTTATGCACTGTCAAGGATCACCCACCCCCCCCCCCCCCCCCAAAATAAAAATTGTCATACTGTACTAGAAATAAAAGCAGCTTGTATAAGTGACATACTGTCCAGTCCTGTTTTATTCTGTTTTCGGTCCTCTGGCTTAATCTGTTAAGTTAGGAGATGACATTTTAAATTAACCGTTTTCTTGACATTTTCAAACCTAAGAGGGTGGCCTGCATAGTAATCCTAATGTGGAACATAACAATGAATCTCTAATCTCTAGAAAAAAAAAAAGATACCGAGTGCTTATATGTGTTGAGAGAGAGAGAGAGAGAGAGAGAGAGAGAGAGAGAGAGAGAGAGAGAGAGAGAGAGAGAGAGAGAGAGAGAGAGAGAGAGAGAGAGAGAAGAGGAGAGAGAGAGAGAGAGAGAGACACAGACAGACAGACAGACAGACAAGACAGAGACAGACAAGACAGAGACAGACAGACAGACAGACAGACAGAGACTGAGAGAGAGAAACACACACAGACAGTTTCATAAATATTCTCATTTTATAGCTATTTGCTTTCAGTGACAGAGGTTTTTGTTATAATAGTATTGGTGTCTAACACTCACAATCTCTTTAGAAATTAAAGTGTGGCTCCAATGGAGCCGAGTTTGTTGGTTTGAGGCCAAGCCACCACCACAGGGCAGTAAGTAAGCCGTTTACTTGGAGGAGGTGTACTTGGTGACGGCCTTAGTGCCCTCAGAGACGGCGTGCTTGGCCAGTTCTCCGGGCAACAGGAGCCTTACAGCCGTCTGGATCTCCCGACTGGTAATGGTGGAACGCTTGTTGTAGTGGGCCAGGCGAGAAGCCTCGGCGGCGATGCGCTCGAAGATGTCGTTCACGAACGAGTTCATGATCGACATGGCTTTGGAAGAGATACCAGTGTCGGGGTGGACCTGCTTCAGCACTTTGTAGATGTAGATGCTGTAGCTCTCCTTCCTCCTGCGCTTCTTTTTCTTATCGCCCTTGGCAATGGCCTTCTGGGCCTTTCCGGCCTTCTTGGCAGCCTTTCCAGATGCCTTGGGTGGCATGATGATGCTCGTGCTGGCTGGCGTTGCGATACAATAATGAACTTTTGCGCGAGGCGAGCTTTCCTTTTATATCCCGCTCGCGACTCAGCTCAGAGCGGGTCGCGTGGCGGAGCGCGCTGATTGGTCAGTGGCGGGCTCCCTTGATCCTGAGCGGGGTATATAACACGAAGCTCGATCTGCGGGGCGGCATAAAACACCACAAACCCACAACAGCAGCAGCAATGTCAGGACGCGGCAAGGGAGGCAAAGTGAAGGGCAAGTCAAAGTCTCGCTCCAGCAGGGCCGGACTTCAGTTCCCCGTGGGCAGAATTCACCGTCTGCTGCGTAAGGGCAACTACGCCGAACGCGTCGGTGCTGGCGCTCCTGTCTACCTGGCAGCCGTCATGGAATACCTCGCTGCCGAAGTTCTGGAGCTCGCCGGTAATGCCGCACGTGACAACAAGAAGACCCGTATCATCCCACGTCACTTGCAGTTGGCCATCCGCAACGACGAAGAACTCAACAAACTTCTGTCTGGCGTAACCATTGCACAGGGAGGTGTTCTTCCAAACATTCAGGCAGTTCTTTTGCCAAAGAAGACAGAGAAGAAGTAAGCACTTCTGCCACCCACCACGACAAATACCATAACCAGGCTCCATCCGGAGCCACACACACTTTAATAGAGAGATTCAAGTAGACAATCAACTTTCAAACATTAATAATAACATTTATATTGATTTCATTTGGAATGTGTACATAACAAACAAACAAAACAAAATTATAGGGGATATTCAGCATCACTTGGAATATTAACCAATCATATAAATCCAATATATATTTTATATTTTACTTTAAGCGAGGAATTCATATTATATTAATTTTTAATCATACAAATGAACAAAAGCAATTCTTCACTAGACGTAATGAATGAATAAATGATCAAGGTTTTAATGTGTTTCATGAATAATATATATATATATATATATATATATATATATATATATATATATATATATATATATATATATATATATATATATATATATATATATAATATAATATAATATAATATATTATAATACTTGTGAACCAGAATATGTTTGAGCAGCAGCGATCGTGCCTGCCATTGGCCGAAGTGCAACAATTCAAATAATTTAAAGGGCCTGCTCGGGTATATAAGAGAGGCTGGGAGACTGGGGCCGGTGGTGGGTGATGGGTGATGAGTGATGGTGTGGTGTGGTATGGTGTTGTTAAGAGTTGATTTACGGCCAGCCAGCCAGCTGCAGCCAAGGCAGGGCAGGGCAGGGCAAGGCAAGGCAAGGCAAGGCAAGGCAAGGCAAGGCAAGGCAATAACAGGACAGGACAGGCAAGGCAAGGCAAGGCAAGGCAAGGCAAGCAGGCGGGCGGGCGGGCGGGCGGGCGGGCGGGCGGGCAGGCAGGCAGGCAGGCAGCCAGCCAGCCAGCCAGCCAGCCAGCCAGCCAGCCAGCCAGCCAGCCAGCCAGCCAGCCAGCCAGGCAGGCAGGCAGGCAGGCAGGCAGGCAGGCAGGCAGGCAGCCAGCCAGCCAGCCAGCCAGCCAGCCAGCCAGCCAGCCAGCCAGCCACTCCCACTTTGTATTTATATGCATTCAATTTATATTCAAACATTATATATGTTAAGGGCCTAGTTTTAGTGTTTATTTTAAAAATGACAAACATCGAGTCGTTTTACCAGTCCTTTAGCGTTAACGGTGATGCATTTTAAAACTGAACAGAAATCACCTTTTCTGGATATATCAAATATCGAATCCGCTTAATGTGCCTACAATTCAATCATTCAAAAAATACATAATTTACATCATGCCTTTTCATAGAACAGACAATAAGATTTGAGACAATAAGAACTTTACTTTTATAACTAAAGTTGCACAATTATACCAACTCTATGGTGGCTGGGTGGTAAGGTGTGTGGCTGGTATTTTGGAAGTCGCGAGTTCAAACGACCCAATGGGAATAATACTTTTTTTTTTTTGCCATACAATCTTCCTAATACTATTATGTAGGTTTGTGTGTGTGTTTTTTTATTCATTCTTTGGTTTTATAGATGACATACATATTGACTCCTTTTACCGGTCCTTAATTAGGCTCTGGGGAAGCAATGGTGGTGGTGGTGGTGGTGGTGCATTTAAAACTAAACCAAAAATCACCAGTTCTGGACGCGTCAAATATCATATCCGCTTAATGTGTCTACAACCTAATTACTTAAAACTACACTATTTAATTCATTCATATCATGTGCATATTGGTCATTATGCTCATACAACCGACATCAAAATTTATTTTCATTATTAGAATCATACATTTCATCAAGTAATACAGATACAAAGAGATTTTCTTTCTGAGAAGACCGTTAGTATTGGCTTGCAGGCAGGCAGGCAGGCAGGCAGGCATTTGAGGGTTATTATTTCGCCTGTTGATTGGGGGGAGGGTTGATGTGTTAGGGGGTTTTCGGTTAGATGTGGTGGTGGTGATTGGTGGTGATTGGTGGTGATTGGTGGTGATTGGTGGTGATTGGTGGTGGTGGTGGTGGTGGTAGTAGGTGGGAGTTGGGGGGGGGGGGGGGAGGGAAGGGGAGGGGAATGATGGTCTGTGGATTCGTTCTCCGTACCCTTTACATATAAGCAAAAATATGCCTTCTTGTGGGTATAGAAACATTAACACAAATTATATCAGTAACTGATATTGTAGCCTTTTAAACAGAAAAGATTTGTACATACAAATACTTTTTAATTATCATTTATTTGTGGAAATGGCATTTACGTCATTAAATTGATACCTCAGCATCAAGCTTGTGTCCTGCAGCAGTGGTCCAGTGGTAAAGTGTATATAAGTGATGCGTATTCTTGGAGTTGCGAGTTCAAACCCGGATTAAGCTATATATATATACAACATGTTTTGTTTTGGTTGTTTGTTTTTGTATAAAGCCTCACACAATATCTATATTAAGCGAGTTTGTTTTAAACATGACATACATATTAATTCATTTTACCAGGCCTTATTCCACACAACTCCGTGAATTTCCCGTGGAGCCAGCCATTCAAACAAAAACAAACGAAACAAAACAAAACAAAACAAAAAACATTATTGCCAACAGCATTTGGTGTTCCCAGGCGGTCACCCATCCAAGTACTAACCAAACCCAACGTTGCTTAACTTCGCTGATCGGACGAGAAGCGGTGTTCTCAACGTGGTATGGCCGTTGGCATGAGACTGCCTACACATTGTGGCTAATAACCAACTCTTTTAAGTCATCGCGGCAGGATACGGACCTGCTTGTGGTGTCTTAATGGTAATTGTATCCTAACATATTTTTGTCTCCTTGGCATGGATATTTAACATCGTTTATTCAGTCTTGGGTTTATGTTCTTTCGCCATTTACAGACATTTTACATCTACCTACTTCCTCAGCCTGCCCTGCCAATTTCTAATGAATTTGTGGATTTTCTTTTGTAATACAAACATGTGTGTGCTCATCTGCTCTTCAGTTTTTATGATATTTGTCTCATCTGTCCTGCTTTATGATACTTTTACAAAGAACATGAACAAATGCTTCTATTTTAGAGAAGATATGGGATCCAGGTTTCGGAGCCGTAAAACCAACCGTCGTGATTGGTGGACGAGTTGCCAGGTTGCAGCTTCTGTACCGTGCCGGCACATAAATAGGTTCGGCTCAAGCGGCGGCAGCATCATTCCCCCGTGACTGTCTGAGCGTCTCTCATCACCTTGGTTATCTCATCATCATCATGGTAGAAGCAAAGCCTACCAAGAAGGCTGCGGCTGCTGCTGCTGTGGTGGCCACCACCAGGAAACCTCGCGTCCAGGTTGCTCACCCGAAAACTAGTCAAATGGTTCTAGCCGCGGTCGCAGCACTCAAAGACCGTAAGGGCTCGTCTCTACAAGCAATCAAGAAGTACGTTGTTGCCAACAACAAAGTCGAGGCTGCCAAGATCGCCATTTACATCCGAAGATTTCTCAAGAAAGCAGTGGCTGACGGCATTCTTGTTCAGACCAAGGGAAGTGGAGCTAGTGGATCATTCAAGCTGGCCGTAGCAGAGAAGAGGGCCGTTCTAACTCCCAAGAAAGCCACCACAACCAAGAAACCATCTACAGCAGCAAAGAAGGCCGTGGTAACTCCCAAGAAAGCCGCCACAAGCAACAAACCACCTACAGCCTTGAAAAAGAAGCAGCAGCAGCAGCAGCTTGTTGTTGGGAACAAAAAGCCCAAAATAAAGAGAGCTTCAAAATCTCCCAAACCACCCAAGGCAAAGAAAGCTGTCAAGAAAACAACAAAGGCAAAATAAACGACGACATGCAAGCAGCATGAATACACATGACAATAAACATCCAGGCCTCCCCCCTCAGTGGAGGGGCCTCATATGATTCCAAAAAGAGTTTAGTTTTGTAGACAAATAAATCATTACTTTTGGGGTAGATTTACTCTGTATATTATATATATATATATATATATATATATATATATATATATATATATATATATATATATATATATATATATATATATTTATATATACACATGGGTGAGGTGATATGGTACCAAAGTTTTGGGTAAGGTGATTGACATTTACACAAGATAAAACACGAACCAATGGGAATAAAAACATAAGAATGGAAGTAACTGCAGAAGGCCTATTGGCCCATAACACAAGCACTTCCTCTTGATGCTTCTATATTGGTTCGGAGTCTTGAAGCTATAATATATATATATATATATATATATATATATATATATATATATATATATATATATATATATATATATATATATATATATATATATATATATATATATATATATATATATATGCACACAAAACTAAATAGTCTTGTTAGACAAATTGCCCCTATTAGAGGCAAGTTGACTAACAAGCCGAATGACTGCAATTGTTTTGAATTTGAGTTAAATCTAACATAGAAATGTAATCAAACCTAACCTAACCTATGCTAACCCAAGCTAAGCTAACCTAACCTAACCTAAGCTAACCCAAGCTAAGCTAACCTAACCTAACCTAACCTAACCTAACCTAACCTAAGCTAAGCTAACCTAACCTAACCTAACCCAGCAATTCATGATCTTAATATAATACTGTTAATTGGATAAACCAATTTGGAAAGAAATGTTCGAAAATAACAAAATTAACTGTGCTTGTTAGGAAAATTGGGCCTTGCATACTTGTCCCAATAGTGTGGTTCTCGCTTTTAGGTACGACATAAACGTATACCTAAGTTGAGAGAGAAAAAGATTCGCACTCAAACATGCATATCGATTGCCAGTCCTGAATTCTGGGTAGATATTCGTGTCCTCCCTTTTCATTTACCATCATTTGGATACTATCAAAACAGCTCTGAGAAGGATAAAATGAATAAAACGGGTAGCTCACTCATGTAAAAAGGAAGAGTTGGGAAAGATCTCTCTCTCTCTCTCTCTTCTCTCTCTCTCTCTCTCTCCCCTCACCCCCCCCCCCCCACCAATGATCCTGCTCTGCTAGTATATAACGTAACAAACCTTCCCCCCCCCCCCCCCTCCCTCCCCAATCAGAGTCCCTTTAAGCATGCGAGGATAAAAAATAGATTTCATAAGACCCAATGTGCTAGCTGATATCAAAACAATTTATGTTATCGTCTATTAAGCCCTTCAGTAAAAAAAGTATAGGGACCTAATTAGGTCCCGTTTTGAGGTGGTGGTGGGTGGAATCGATGGATTAGCCAAGCTCTTATCCGCCGAATCCGTAGAGGGTACGACCCTGGCGCTTCAGAGCGTACACCACGTCCATAGCAGTGACGGTCTTCCTCTTGGCGTGTTCCGTGTAGGTTACAGCATCACGGATGACGTTCTCGAGGAACACCTTCAGGACGCCACGGGTCTCTTCGTAGATGAGACCCGAAATACGCTTCACGCCGCCACGACGAGCTAAGCGACGAATAGCGGGCTTGGTGATGCCCTGGATGTTGTCACGTAGCACCTTACGATGACGCTTGGCGCCACCCTTTCCGAGTCCCTTGCCTCCCTTGCCGCGTCCAGTCATGGTGTTGAAGTTGTGTGAATCGAATTGACGAATGCCCGCACGATTTCCCGACTATATCCCATCAAGCGGACGTACTAGTAGCATTGCAACTCCTGCCTGCCCTTACTTTACGCTTGTGGTCGAGTAGACACGGCTTTCTCACAACGCTTTCAAAACTGCAGTTGCCTACTCGTCTGTTTCACGTCCCTGTGAAATGACTTTTGCACAAATCCAAAAAATAGAGCAAAATCAGCGATAATAGTGATTGAGGTGAGCCGCCTGTTGGCTGCAGCCAGAGGAAGGAGGGGAGGGGCAACGGGGTGACGTAGGCGAGTCGAGCAGCCAATGGCGCTCGAGCAAGCGCCTCGAGACGGCGTATATAAGCAAAAATTTTTCGGCGCCGGCCATCACAAACCACAGTTGTTCACCATGGCTCGCACCAAGCAGACTGCTCGCAAGTCCACGGGAGGCAAGGCTCCTCGTAAGCAGCTGGCCACCAAGGCAGCACGCAAGTCTGCTCCTGCCACAGGGGGTGTGAAGAAGCCTCACCGTTACAGGCCCGGAACGGTCGCCCTGCGTGAGATCCGTCGTTACCAGAAGAGCACCGAGTTGCTCATCAGGAAACTTCCCTTCCAGCGTCTGGTGCGCGAGATTGCCCAGGACTTCAAGACCGATCTTCGCTTCCAGTCGTCTGCCGTCATGGCTTTACAGGAGGCATCCGAGGCTTACCTGGTCGGTCTCTTCGAGGACACTAACCTCTGTGCCATCCACGCCAAGCGTGTCACCATCATGCCAAAGGACATTCAGCTTGCTCGCCGTATCCGTGGAGAGCGTGCATAAGCTAAATCGACCACCCTAGTATACACCAAACTCGGCCCTTCTCAGGGCCAAAATATCCTTCTAAGGAGATTTCAGACATTCCTAGCATCAGTCATATGAATTAACCTTCATCTACACATATAATAAATAAATAAATAAATAAACAAATACACTAATTTAGGTGTCATACATACACGTGATATCAATAAATCAAGTCATTTGTAGTACAACCTGTTCTCTTACAAACAAAACGCCGTCGCTTTTCGCTCTTATGCACTGTCAAGGATCACCCACCCCCCCCCCCCCCCCCCAAAATAAAAATTGTCATACTGTACTAGAAATAAAAGCAGCTTGTATAAGTGACATACTGTCCAGTCCTGTTTTATTCTGTTTTCGGTCCTCTGGCTTAATCTGTTAAGTTAGGAGATGACATTTTAAATTAACCGTTTTCTTGACATTTTCAAACCTAAGAGGGTGGCCTGCATAGTAATCCTAATGTGGAACATAACAATGAATCTCTAATCTCTAGAAAAAAAAAAAGATACCGAGTGCTTATATGTGTTGAGAGAGAGAGAGGAGAGAGAGAGAGAGAGAGAGAGAGAGAGAGAGAGAGAGAGAGAGAGAGAGAGAGAGAGAGAGGAGAAGAGAGAGAGAGAGAGAGAGAGAGAGAGAGAGAGAGAGACACAGACAGACAGACAGACAGACAAGACAGAGACAGACAAGACAGAGACAGACAGACAGACAGACAGACAGAGACTGAGAGAGAGAAACACACACAGACAGTTTCATAAATATTCTCATTTTATAGCTATTTGCTTTCAGTGACAGAGGTTTTTGTTATAATAGTATTGGTGTCTAACACTCACAATCTCTTTAGAAATTAAAGTGTGGCTCCAATGGAGCCGAGTTTGTTGGTTTGAGGCCAAGCCACCACCACAGGGCAGTAAGTAAGCCGTTTACTTGGAGGAGGTGTACTTGGTGACGGCCTTAGTGCCCTCAGAGACGGCGTGCTTGGCCAGTTCTCCGGGCAACAGGAGCCTTACAGCCGTCTGGATCTCCCGACTGGTAATGGTGGAACGCTTGTTGTAGTGGGCCAGGCGAGAAGCCTCGGCGGCGATGCGCTCGAAGATGTCGTTCACGAACGAGTTCATGATCGACATGGCTTTGGAAGAGATACCAGTGTCGGGGTGGACCTGCTTCAGCACTTTGTAGATGTAGATGCTGTAGCTCTCCTTCCTCCTGCGCTTCTTTTCTTATCGCCCTTGGCAATGGCCTTCTGGGCCTTTCCGGCCTTCTTGGCAGCCTTTCCAGATGCCTTGGGTGGCATGATGATGCTCGTGCTGGCTGGCGTTGCGATACAATAATGAACTTTTGCGCGAGGCGAGCTTTCCTTTTATATCCCGCTCGCGACTCAGCTCAGAGCGGGTCGCGTGGCGGAGCGCGCTGATTGGTCAGTGGCGGGCTCCCTTGATCCTGAGCGGGGTATATAACACGAAGCTCGATCTGCGGGGCGGCATAAAACACCACAAACCCACAACAGCAGCAGCAATGTCAGGACGCGGCAAGGGAGGCAAAGTGAAGGGCAAGTCAAAGTCTCGCTCCAGCAGGGCCGGACTTCAGTTCCCCGTGGGCAGAATTCACCGTCTGCTGCGTAAGGGCAACTACGCCGAACGCGTCGGTGCTGGCGCTCCTGTCTACCTGGCAGCCGTCATGGAATACCTCGCTGCCGAAGTTCTGGAGCTCGCCGGTAATGCCGCACGTGACAACAAGAAGACCCGTATCATCCCACGTCACTTGCAGTTGGCCATCCGCAACGACGAAGAACTCAACAAACTTCTGTCTGGCGTAACCATTGCACAGGGAGGTGTTCTTCCAAACATTCAGGCAGTTCTTTTGCCAAAGAAGACAGAGAAGAAGTAAGCACTTCTGCCACCCACCACGACAAATACCATAACCAGGCTCCATCCGGAGCCACACACACTTTAATAGAGAGATTCAAGTAGACAATCAACTTTCAAACATTAATAATAACATTTATATTGATTTCATTTGGAATGTGTACATAACAAACAAACAAAACAAAATTATAGGGGATATTCAGCATCACTTGGAATATTAACCAATCATATAAATCCAATATATATTTTATATTTTACTTTAAGCGAGGAATTCATATTATATTAATTTTTAATCATACAAATGAACAAAAGCAATTCTTCACTAGACGTAATGAATGAATAAATGATCAAGGTTTTAATGTGTTTCATGAATATATATATATATATATATATATATATATATATATATATATATATTATATATATATATATATATATATATATATATATAATAATATAATATAATATAATATATTATAATACTTGTGAACCAGAATATGTTTGAGCAGCAGCGATCGTGCCTGCCATTGGCCGAAGTGCAACAATTCAAATAATTTAAAGGGCCTGCTCGGGTATATAAGAGAGGCTGGGAGACTGGGGCCGGTGGTGGGTGATGGGTGATGAGTGATGGTGTGGTGTGGTATGGTGTTGTTAAGAGTTGATTTACGGCCAGCCAGCCAGCTGCAGCCAAGGCAGGGCAGGGCAGGGCAAGGCAAGGCAAGGCAAGGCAAGGCAAGGCAAGGCAAGGCAATAACAGGACAGGACAGGCAAGGCAAGGCAAGGCAAGGCAAGGCAAGCAGGCGGGCGGGCGGGCGGGCGGGCGGGCGGGCAGGCAGGCAGGCAGCAGCCAGCCAGCCAGCCAGCCAGCCAGCCAGCCAGCCAGCCAGCCAGCCAGCCAGCCAGCCAGCAGCCAGCCAGCCAGCCAGCCAGCAGGCAGGCAGGCAGGCAGGCAGCAGGCAGGCAGGCAGGCAGGCAGGCAGGCAGCAGCAGCCAGCCAGCCAGCCAGCCAGCCAGCCAGCCAGCCAGCCACTCCCACTTTGTATTTATATGCATTCAATTTATATTCAAACATTATATATGTTAAGGGCCTAGTTTTAGTGTTTATTTTAAAAATGACAAACATCGAGTCGTTTTACCAGTCCTTTAGCGTTAACGGTGATGCATTTTAAAACTGAACAGAAATCACCTTTTCTGGATATATCAAATATCGAATCCGCTTAATGTGCCTACAATTCAATCATTCAAAAAATACATAATTTACATCATGCCTTTTCATAGAACAGACAATAAGATTTGAGACAATAAGAACTTTACTTTTATAACTAAAGTTGCACAATTATACCAACTCTATGGTGGCTGGGTGGTAAGGTGTGTGGCTGGTATTTTGGAAGTCGCGAGTTCAAACGACCCAATGGGAATAATACTTTTTTTTTTTTGCCATACAATCTTCCTAATACTATTATGTAGGTTTGTGTGTGTGTTTTTTTATTCATTCTTTGGTTTTATAGATGACATACATATTGACTCCTTTTACCGGTCCTTAATTAGGCTCTGGGGAAGCAATGGTGGTGGTGGTGGTGGTGGTGCATTTAAAACTAAACCAAAAATCACCAGTTCTGGACGCGTCAAATATCATATCCGCTTAATGTGTCTACAACCTAATTACTTAAAACTACACTATTTAATTCATTCATATCATGTGCATATTGGTCATTATGCTCATACAACCGACATCAAAATTTATTTTCATTATTAGAATCATACATTTCATCAAGTAATACAGATACAAAGAGATTTTCTTTCTGAGAAGACCGTTAGTATTGGCTTGCAGGCAGGCAGGCAGGCAGGCATTTGAGGGTTATTATTTCGCCTGTTGATTGGGGGGAGGGTTGATGTGTTAGGGGGTTTTCGGTTAGATGTGGTGGTGGTGATTGGTGGTGATTGGTGGTGATTGGTGGTGATTGGTGGTGGTGGTGGTGGTGGTAGTAGGTGGGAGTTGGGGGGGGGGGGGGGGGAGGGAAGGGGAGGGGAATGATGGTCTGTGGATTCGTTCTCCGTACCCTTTACATATAAGCAAAAATATGCCTTCTTGTGGGTATAGAAACATTAACACAAATTATATCAGTAACTGATATTGTAGCCTTTTAAACAGAAAAGATTTGTACATACAAATACTTTTTAATTATCATTTATTTGTGGAAATGGCATTTACGTCATTAAATTGATACCTCAGCATCAAGCTTGTGTCCTGCAGCAGTGGTCCAGTGGTAAAGTGTATATAAGTGATGCGTATTCTTGGAGTTGCGAGTTCAAACCCGGATTAAGCTATATATATATACAACATGTTTTGTTTTGGTTGTTTGTTTTTGTATAAAGCCTCACACAATATCTATATTAAGCGAGTTTGTTTTAAACATGACATACATATTAATTCATTTTACCAGGCCTTATTCCACACAACTCCGTGAATTTCCCGTGGAGCCAGCCATTCAAACAAAAACAAACGAAACAAAACAAAACAAAACAAAAAACATTATTGCCAACAGCATTTGGTGTTCCCAGGCGGTCACCCATCCAAGTACTAACCAAACCCAACGTTGCTTAACTTCGCTGATCGGACGAGAAGCGGTGTTCTCAACGTGGTATGGCCGTTGGCATGAGACTGCCTACACATTGTGGCTAATAACCAACTCTTTTAAGTCATCGCGGCAGGATACGGACCTGCTTGTGGTGTCTTAATGGTAATTGTATCCTAACATATTTTTGTCTCCTTGGCATGGATATTTAACATCGTTTATTCAGTCTTGGGTTTATGTTCTTTCGCCATTTACAGACATTTTACATCTACCTACTTCCTCAGCCTGCCCTGCCAATTTCTAATGAATTTGTGGATTTTCTTTTGTAATACAAACATGTGTGTGCTCATCTGCTCTTCAGTTTTTATGATATTTGTCTCATCTGTCCTGCTTTATGATACTTTTACAAAGAACATGAACAAATGCTTCTATTTTAGAGAAGATATGGGATCCAGGTTTCGGAGCCGTAAAACCAACCGTCGTGATTGGTGGACGAGTTGCCAGGTTGCAGCTTCTGTACCGTGCCGGCACATAAATAGGTTCGGCTCAAGCGGCGGCAGCATCATTCCCCCGTGACTGTCTGAGCGTCTCTCATCACCTTGGTTATCTCATCATCATCATGGTAGAAGCAAAGCCTACCAAGAAGGCTGCGGCTGCTGCTGCTGTGGTGGCCACCACCAGGAAACCTCGCGTCCAGGTTGCTCACCCGAAAACTAGTCAAATGGTTCTAGCCGCGGTCGCAGCACTCAAAGACCGTAAGGGCTCGTCTCTACAAGCAATCAAGAAGTACGTTGTTGCCAACAACAAAGTCGAGGCTGCCAAGATCGCCATTTACATCCGAAGATTTCTCAAGAAAGCAGTGGCTGACGGCATTCTTGTTCAGACCAAGGGAAGTGGAGCTAGTGGATCATTCAAGCTGGCCGTAGCAGAGAAGAGGGCCGTTCTAACTCCCAAGAAAGCCACCACAACCAAGAAACCATCTACAGCAGCAAAGAAGGCCGTGGTAACTCCCAAGAAAGCCGCCACAAGCAACAAACCACCTACAGCCTTGAAAAAGAAGCAGCAGCAGCAGCAGCTTGTTGTTGGGAACAAAAAGCCCAAAATAAAGAGAGCTTCAAAATCTCCCAAACCACCCAAGGCAAAGAAAGCTGTCAAGAAAACAACAAAGGCAAAATAAACGACGACATGCAAGCAGCATGAATACACATGACAATAAACATCCAGGCCTCCCCCCTCAGTGGAGGGGCCTCATATGATTCCAAAAAGAGTTTAGTTTTGTAGACAAATAAATCATTACTTTTGGGGTAGATTTACTCTGTATATATATATATATATATATATATATATATATATATATATATATATATATATATATATATATATATTTATATATACACATGGGTGAGGTGATATGGTACCAAAGTTTTGGGTAAGGTGATTGACATTTACACAAGATAAAACACGAACCAATGGGAATAAAAACATAAGAATGGAAGTAACTGCAGAAGGCCTATTGGCCCATAACACAAGCACTTCCTCTTGATGCTTCTATATTGGTTCGGAGTCTTGAAGCTATAATATATATATATATATATATATATATATATATATATATATATATATATATATATATATATATAATATATATATATATATATATATGCACACAAAACTAAATAGTCTTGTTAGACAAATTGCCCCTATTAGAGGCAAGTTGACTAACAAGCCGAATGACTGCAATTGTTTTGAATTTGAGTTAAATCTAACATAGAAATGTAATCAAACCTAACCTAACCTATGCTAACCCAAGCTAAGCTAACCTAACCTAACCTAAGCTAACCCAAGCTAAGCTAACCTAACCTAACCTAACCTAACCTAACCTAACCTAAGCTAAGCTAACCTAACCTAACCTAACCCAGCAATTCATGATCTTAATATAATACTGTTAATTGGATAAACCAATTTGGAAAGAAATGTTCGAAAATAACAAAATTAACTGTGCTTGTTAGGAAAATTGGGCCTTGCATACTTGTCCCAATAGTGTGGTTCTCGCTTTTAGGTACGACATAAACGTATACCTAAGTTGAGAGAGAAAAAGATTCGCACTCAAACATGCATATCGATTGCCAGTCCTGAATTCTGGGTAGATATTCGTGTCCTCCCTTTTCATTTACCATCATTTGGATACTATCAAAACAGCTCTGAGAAGGATAAAATGAATAAAACGGGTAGCTCACTCATGTAAAAAGGAAGAGTTGGGAAAGATCTCTCTCTCTCTCTCTCTCTCTCTCTCTCTCTCTCTCCCCTCACCCCCCCCCCCCCCACCAATGATCCTGCTCTGCTAGTATATAACGTAACAAACCTTCCCCCCCCCCCCCCCTCCCTCCCCAATCAGAGTCCCTTTAAGCATGCGAGGATAAAAAATAGATTTCATAAGACCCAATGTGCTAGCTGATATCAAAACAATTTATGTTATCGTCTATTAAGCCCTTCAGTAAAAAAAGTATAGGGACCTAATTAGGTCCCGTTTTGAGGTGGTGGTGGGTGGAATCGATGGATTAGCCAAGCTCTTATCCGCCGAATCCGTAGAGGGTACGACCCTGGCGCTTCAGAGCGTACACCACGTCCATAGCAGTGACGGTCTTCCTCTTGGCGTGTTCCGTGTAGGTTACAGCATCACGGATGACGTTCTCGAGGAACACCTTCAGGACGCCACGGGTCTCTTCGTAGATGAGACCCGAAATACGCTTCACGCCGCCACGACGAGCTAAGCGACGAATAGCGGGCTTGGTGATGCCCTGGATGTTGTCACGTAGCACCTTACGATGACGCTTGGCGCCACCCTTTCCGAGTCCCTTGCCTCCCTTGCCGCGTCCAGTCATGGTGTTGAAGTTGTGTGAATCGAATTGACGAATGCCCGCACGATTTCCCGACTATATCCCATCAAGCGGACGTACTAGTAGCATTGCAACTCCTGCCTGCCCTTACTTTACGCTTGTGGTCGAGTAGACACGGCTTTCTCACAACGCTTTCAAAACTGCAGTTGCCTACTCGTCTGTTTCACGTCCCTGTGAAATGACTTTTGCACAAATCCAAAAAATAGAGCAAAATCAGCGATAATAGTGATTGAGGTGAGCCGCCTGTTGGCTGCAGCCAGAGGAAGGAGGGGAGGGGCAACGGGGTGACGTAGGCGAGTCGAGCAGCCAATGGCGCTCGAGCAAGCGCCTCGAGACGGCGTATATAAGCAAAAATTTTTCGGCGCCGGCCATCACAAACCACAGTTGTTCACCATGGCTCGCACCAAGCAGACTGCTCGCAAGTCCACGGGAGGCAAGGCTCCTCGTAAGCAGCTGGCCACCAAGGCAGCACGCAAGTCTGCTCCTGCCACAGGGGGTGTGAAGAAGCCTCACCGTTACAGGCCCGGAACGGTCGCCCTGCGTGAGATCCGTCGTTACCAGAAGAGCACCGAGTTGCTCATCAGGAAACTTCCCTTCCAGCGTCTGGTGCGCGAGATTGCCCAGGACTTCAAGACCGATCTTCGCTCCCCGTCGTCTGCCGCATGGCTTTACAGAG
>NW_027191087.1:0-17910 GCF_040958095.1 Procambarus clarkii
TTGTTTCCAATACAAATTATAAAAATCAATGTGTTTTCATTAGAATTAACTAAAATGTTCCTGATTTTCCGTTTATATTACCGATGGAAGATGTACATCTTCCATCGGTAATATAAACGGAAAATCAGGAACATTTTAGTTAACACTTTCGCGCTCTCGGCGCTCAAAAAAAAACAATACCCCAGATGCTTTCGGCACTTCGCGCGCCTACGCGGTAAGACCGAAAAAGTGTACACTCTTTTGACTGTCCTGACAATAATTGAAGGCGCACGTATTTAAATTTGGTATCACTGTGTTCGCAATGAAATTGTCTATCAGAGCATACCTATAAAATGCCGCCCAAGCATAAGGAGTATCAACACCAAATAAAAAACTATGCAGATCACTCGCCGAGAGCGCCAAACAGCAACAAAATGTTTCCACTTTCTTAATGGTTGCGAAGCCTACAGTTGTCCTACATCGCTAATTTTGGTATCATTGGAATCGCAATAAAATTCTCTACACGGACATATGCATATGAATGTTTAATATAGGTAATTGCCCACCCGCAACAGTGTGTGAAGTGGAGAGTAGTTAGCCGCGAGCGCACTGGCGAAAACACCGGGGGGAAATCATGCTTGGAAAGTTTATACGTTTCCTGACCCTACTTTTCTATGTACGTATTTCTTTTTTATACCAATGTGTTCGCAATAAAATTTCCTATAAGATGAACTGTAAACATTGGTACAAAGCATGTGTAAGAGAAGCGCCAAATATAGAACCACGTCGCTCAGTATGCGTTCGCGGCAGAAACGAACGCATTGTTTTTGTTCGTTTGATGTTTGTCATGTTTATACTTGTTGAAACATTTTATAATTTGTATGACAGTGATCGCAGTAAAATTCCCTACACAGACATATACATAACACATACAAATATTTCCCACGTGTTGGATATATCAACGGCTAAAGGGGAACCCACTGCCACACGCTCGCCACACCCCCAAACATACTTTGTGTATTTTTTTTTTTACTCATAGAAGTTTATGTGATATAATATTCATTCTGGTACCAAAAAAATTCGCAAATAAATTCTCTACAAAACAAAAGTATCCCCATCCATTTCAGTTTAAAAATGGAATTTATAGAAATATTTTTTCGATTGACGAGAAAAGTAGGCAGTTATGCGGAATCGTAAGAAAAACCAGTGACGAGTTATCTCTAATATAAAGCGCGAAAGTGTTAATACTATTGAAAATACATTGATTTTTATCATTTGTATTGGAAACAACATTTTCATATGTCTTTTCTTGGATCTAAATAATACGAAACCTCGCTCTATGATTTGAAGTTAAAATCCTCAAATATGGTTAAATAGTTACTTTTTTTTCAAGTTTTTCATGTAGTTTGATACTACGTAAATACATTCATTTTTACCAATATTTCGATTCTATTTCATGTAGTATAACGATATGTGATTTGGCCTTCAAATCTCAGAATTTCGCACAATATTGCATTTTAAGCAAGTTTTCTTGCATTTTGTTTCGTACGAGAAATCATCGAATTTAGCAATATTTTGACGTTTATCATCCCCTTTTCCTTTGTTTGATTTAAACAAAATATGATCGAATTAGGCAATATTTTGCCATTTTTCCTCGTTTTTGTGAATTTTCAGTCTATGGGTATTAATTCATTATATATACGATAAAAATGAGGCAAACACATAATTGATTAGATAATAACCTTAAATACTTCATTTTCAATCAACTATTAGTTTCTCGTTAAAATACTGAGTAAGATATTGAAAAGGGGAGAAGTTCTGTTTTTATTGCATATATCGACGTTTCAGCCGGAATAGAGCGATTTTCGTGTACATCTTCCATCGGTAATATAAACGGAAAATCAGGAACATTTTAGTTAACACTAATGAAAATACATTGATTTTTATCATTTGTATTGGAAACAACATTTTCATATGTCTTTTCTTGGATCTAAATAATACGAAACCTCGCTCTATGATTTGAAGTTAAAATCCTCAAATATAGTTAAATATTGACTTTTTCACGTTTTTCATGTAGTTTGATATTACGTAAATATATTCATTTTTACCTATATTTCGATACTATTTCATGTAGTATCACGATATGTGATTTGGCCTTCGAATCTCAGAATTTCGCATAATATTGCATTTTAAGCAAGTTTTCTTGCATTTTGTTTCGTACCAGAAATCATCGAATTTAGCAATATTTTGACGTTTATTTTTTTTCCCTTTTCCCTTTATTTTATTTCTCTTTTCCTTTATGTGATTTAATCAAAATATCATCGAATTAGGCAATATTTTGCCGTTTTTCCACGTTTTTGTGAATTTTCAGTTTATTAGTATTAACTCAATAAATATACAATAAAAATGATGCAAACACATAATTGATTAGATTGTAACCTTAATTACTTCATTTTCAATCATCTATTTGTTTCTCTTTTAAATACTGAGTAAGATATTGAAAAGGGGAGAAGTTCGGTTTTTATTGCATATATCGACGTTTCAGCCGGAATAGAAGGGTTTTGCGTGTACATCTTCCATCGGTAATATAAACGGAAAATCAGGAACATTTTAGTTAATTCTAATGAAAACACATTGATTTTTATAATTTGTATTGGAAACAACATTGTCATATGTCTTTTCATGGATCTAAATAGTACGAAACCTCGCTTTATGATTCGAATTTAAAATCCTCAAATTTGGTATAATAGTGACTTTTTTCACGTTTTTCATGTAGTTTGATATTACGTATATATATTAATTTTTCCCAATATTTCGATACTATTTCATGTAGTATCACGATCTGTGATTTGGCCTTCAAATCTCAGAATTTCGCATAATATTGCATTTTAAGCAAGTTTTCTTGCATTTTGTTTCGTACGAGAAATCATCGAATTTAGCAATATTTTGACGTTTATCATTCCCTTTTCCTTCATGTCATTTAATCAAAATATCATCGAATTAGGCAATATTTTGCCGTTTTTCCACGTTTTTGTGAATTTTCAGTTTATTAGTATTAACTCAATAAATATACAATAAAAATGATGCAAACACATAATTGATTAGATTATAACCTTAAATACTTCATTTTCAATCATTTATTTGTTTCTCTTTAAAATACTGATTAAGATATTGAAAAGGGGAGAAGTTCTGTTTTTATTGCATATATCGACGTTTCAGCCGGATTAGAGCGGTTTTACGTGGACATCTTCCATCGGTAATATAAACGGAAAATCAGGAACATTTTAGTTAATTCTAATGAAAACACATTGATTTTTATAATTTGTATTGGAAACAACATTGTCATATGTCTTTTCATGGATCTAAATAGTACGAAACCTCGCTTTATGATTCGAAGTTAAAATCCTCAAATTTGGTATAATCGTGACTTTTTTCAGGTTTTTCATGTAGTTTGATATTACGTAAATATATTCATTTTTACCAATATTTCGATACTATTTCATGTAGTATCACGATATGTGATTTGGCCTTCAAATCTCAGAATTTCGCATAATATTGCGAAATTCTGAGATTTGAAGGCCAAATCACATATCGTGATACTACATGAAATAGTATCGAAATATTGGAAAAATGAATATATTTACGTAATATCAAACTACATGAAAAACGAAAAAAGTCACTATTATACCAAATTTGTGGATTTTAACTTCGAATCATAAAGCGAGGTTTCGTACTATTTAGATCCATGAAAAGACATATGACAATGTTGTTTCCAATACAAATTATAAAAATCAATGTGTTTTCATTAGAATTAACTAAAATGTTCCTGATTTTCCGTTTATATTACCGATGGAAGATGTACACGTAAAACCGCTCTATTCCGGCTGAAACGTCGATATATGCAATAAAAACCGAACTTCTCCCCTTTTCAATATCTTACTCAGTATTTTAACGAGAAACAAATAGATGATTGAAAATGAAGTATTTAAGGTTACTATCTAATCAATTATGTGTTTGCATCATTTTTATTGTATATTTAATGAATTAATACTAATAAACTGAAAATTCACAAAAACGTGGAAAAACGGCAAAATATTGCCTAATTCGATGATATTTTGATTAAATCACATAAAGGAAAAGGTAATGATAAACGTCAAAATATTGCTAAATTCGATGATTTCTCATACGAAACAAAATGCAAGAAAACTTGCTTAAAATGCAATATTATGCGAAATTCTGAGATTTGAAGGCCAAATCACATATCGTGACACTACATGAATTAGTATCGAAATATTGGTAAAAATGAATATATATACGTAATATCAAACTACATGAAAAACGTGAAAAAAAGTCACTATTTTACCAAATTTGAGGATTTTAACTTCGAATCATAAAGCGAGGTTTCGTACTATTTAGATCCATGAAAAGACATATGACAATGTTGTTTCCAATACAAATTATAAAAATCAATGTGTTTTCATTAGAATTAACTAAAATGTTCCTGATTTTCCGTTTATATTACCGATGGAAGATGTACACGTAAAACCGCTCTAATCCGGCTGAAACGTCGATATATGCAATAAAACAGAACTTCTCCCCCTTTTCAATATCTTACTCAGTATTTTAAAGAGAAACAAATATATGATTGAAAATGAAGTATTTAAGGTTATAATCTAATCAATTATGTGTTTGCATCATTTTAATTGTATATTTATTGAGTTAATACTAATAAACTGAAAATTCACAAAAACGAGGAAAAACGGCAAAATATTGCCTAATTTGATGATATTTTGATTAAATCACACAAAGGAAAAGGGAATGATAAACGTCAAAATATTGCTAAATTCGATGATTTCTCGTACGAAACAAAATGCAAGAAAACTTACTTAAAATGCAATATTATGCGAAATTCTGAGATTTGAAGGCCAAATCACATATCGTGATACTACATGAAATAGTATCGAAATATTGGAAAAATGAATATATTTACGTAATATCAAACTACATGAAAAACGAAAAAAGTCACTATTATACCAAATTTGTGGATTTTAACTTCGAATCATAAAGCGAGGTTTCGTACTATTTAGATCCATGAAAAGACATATGACAATGTTGTTTCCAATACAAATTATAAAAATCAATGTGTTTTCATTAGAATTAACTAAAATGTTCCTGATTTTCCGTTTATATTACCGATGGAAGATGTACATCTTCCATCGGTAATATAAACGGAAAATCAGGAACATTTTAGTTAACACTTTCGCGCTCTCGGCGCTCAAAAAAAAACAATACCCCAGATGCTTTCGGCACTTCGCGCGCCTACGCGGTAAGACCGAAAAAGTGTACACTCTTTTGACTGTCCTGACAATAATTGAAGGCGCACGTATTTAAATTTGGTATCACTGTGTTCGCAATGAAATTGTCTATCAGAGCATACCTATAAAATGCCGCCCAAGCATAAGGAGTATCAACACCAAATAAAAAACTATGCAGATCACTCGCCGAGAGCGCCAAACAGCAACAAAATGTTTCCACTTTCTTAATGGTTGCGAAGCCTACAGTTGTCCTACATCGCTAATTTTGGTATCATTGGAATCGCAATAAAATTCTCTACACGGACATATGCATATGAATGTTTAATATAGGTAATTGCCCACCCGCAACAGTGTGTGAAGTGGAGAGTAGTTAGCCGCGAGCGCACTGGCGAAAACACCGGGGGGAAATCATGCTTGGAAAGTTTATACGTTTCCTGACCCTACTTTTCTATGTACGTATTTCTTTTTTATACCAATGTGTTCGCAATAAAATTTCCTATAAGATGAACTGTAAACATTGGTACAAAGCATGTGTAAGAGAAGCGCCAAATATAGAACCACGTCGCTCAGTATGCGTTCGCGGCAGAAACGAACGCATTGTTTTTGTTCGTTTGATGTTTGTCATGTTTATACTTGTTGAAACATTTTATAATTTGTATGACAGTGATCGCAGTAAAATTCCCTACACAGACATATACATAACACATACAAATATTTCCCACGTGTTGGATATATCAACGGCTAAAGGGGAACCCACTGCCACACGCTCGCCACACCCCCAAACATACTTTGTGTATTTTTTTTTTTACTCATAGAAGTTTATGTGATATAATATTCATTCTGGTACCAAAAAAATTCGCAAATAAATTCTCTACAAAACAAAAGTATCCCCATCCATTTCAGTTTAAAAATGGAATTTATAGAAATATTTTTTCGATTGACGAGAAAAGTAGGCAGTTATGCGGAATCGTAAGAAAAACCAGTGACGAGTTATCTCTAATATAAAGCGCGAAAGTGTTAATACTATTGAAAATACATTGATTTTTATCATTTGTATTGGAAACAACATTTTCATATGTCTTTTCTTGGATCTAAATAATACGAAACCTCGCTCTATGATTTGAAGTTAAAATCCTCAAATATGGTTAAATAGTTACTTTTTTTTCAAGTTTTTCATGTAGTTTGATACTACGTAAATACATTCATTTTTACCAATATTTCGATTCTATTTCATGTAGTATAACGATATGTGATTTGGCCTTCAAATCTCAGAATTTCGCACAATATTGCATTTTAAGCAAGTTTTCTTGCATTTTGTTTCGTACGAGAAATCATCGAATTTAGCAATATTTTGACGTTTATCATCCCCTTTTCCTTTGTTTGATTTAAACAAAATATGATCGAATTAGGCAATATTTTGCCATTTTTCCTCGTTTTTGTGAATTTTCAGTCTATGGGTATTAATTCATTATATATACGATAAAAATGAGGCAAACACATAATTGATTAGATAATAACCTTAAATACTTCATTTTCAATCAACTATTAGTTTCTCGTTAAAATACTGAGTAAGATATTGAAAAGGGGAGAAGTTCTGTTTTTATTGCATATATCGACGTTTCAGCCGGAATAGAGCGATTTTCGTGTACATCTTCCATCGGTAATATAAACGGAAAATCAGGAACATTTTAGTTAACACTAATGAAAATACATTGATTTTTATCATTTGTATTGGAAACAACATTTTCATATGTCTTTTCTTGGATCTAAATAATACGAAACCTCGCTCTATGATTTGAAGTTAAAATCCTCAAATATAGTTAAATATTGACTTTTTCACGTTTTTCATGTAGTTTGATATTACGTAAATATATTCATTTTTACCTATATTTCGATACTATTTCATGTAGTATCACGATATGTGATTTGGCCTTCGAATCTCAGAATTTCGCATAATATTGCATTTTAAGCAAGTTTTCTTGCATTTTGTTTCGTACCAGAAATCATCGAATTTAGCAATATTTTGACGTTTATTTTTTTTCCCTTTTCCCTTTATTTTATTTCTCTTTTCCTTTATGTGATTTAATCAAAATATCATCGAATTAGGCAATATTTTGCCGTTTTTCCACGTTTTTGTGAATTTTCAGTTTATTAGTATTAACTCAATAAATATACAATAAAAATGATGCAAACACATAATTGATTAGATTGTAACCTTAATTACTTCATTTTCAATCATCTATTTGTTTCTCTTTTAAATACTGAGTAAGATATTGAAAAGGGGAGAAGTTCGGTTTTTATTGCATATATCGACGTTTCAGCCGGAATAGAAGGGTTTTGCGTGTACATCTTCCATCGGTAATATAAACGGAAAATCAGGAACATTTTAGTTAATTCTAATGAAAACACATTGATTTTTATAATTTGTATTGGAAACAACATTGTCATATGTCTTTTCATGGATCTAAATAGTACGAAACCTCGCTTTATGATTCGAATTTAAAATCCTCAAATTTGGTATAATAGTGACTTTTTTCACGTTTTTCATGTAGTTTGATATTACGTATATATATTAATTTTTCCCAATATTTCGATACTATTTCATGTAGTATCACGATCTGTGATTTGGCCTTCAAATCTCAGAATTTCGCATAATATTGCATTTTAAGCAAGTTTTCTTGCATTTTGTTTCGTACGAGAAATCATCGAATTTAGCAATATTTTGACGTTTATCATTCCCTTTTCCTTCATGTCATTTAATCAAAATATCATCGAATTAGGCAATATTTTGCCGTTTTTCCACGTTTTTGTGAATTTTCAGTTTATTAGTATTAACTCAATAAATATACAATAAAAATGATGCAAACACATAATTGATTAGATTATAACCTTAAATACTTCATTTTCAATCATTTATTTGTTTCTCTTTAAAATACTGATTAAGATATTGAAAAGGGGAGAAGTTCTGTTTTTATTGCATATATCGACGTTTCAGCCGGATTAGAGCGGTTTTACGTGGACATCTTCCATCGGTAATATAAACGGAAAATCAGGAACATTTTAGTTAATTCTAATGAAAACACATTGATTTTTATAATTTGTATTGGAAACAACATTGTCATATGTCTTTTCATGGATCTAAATAGTACGAAACCTCGCTTTATGATTCGAAGTTAAAATCCTCAAATTTGGTATAATCGTGACTTTTTTCAGGTTTTTCATGTAGTTTGATATTACGTAAATATATTCATTTTTACCAATATTTCGATACTATTTCATGTAGTATCACGATATGTGATTTGGCCTTCAAATCTCAGAATTTCGCATAATATTGCGAAATTCTGAGATTTGAAGGCCAAATCACATATCGTGATACTACATGAAATAGTATCGAAATATTGGAAAAATGAATATATTTACGTAATATCAAACTACATGAAAAACGAAAAAAGTCACTATTATACCAAATTTGTGGATTTTAACTTCGAATCATAAAGCGAGGTTTCGTACTATTTAGATCCATGAAAAGACATATGACAATGTTGTTTCCAATACAAATTATAAAAATCAATGTGTTTTCATTAGAATTAACTAAAATGTTCCTGATTTTCCGTTTATATTACCGATGGAAGATGTACACGTAAAACCGCTCTATTCCGGCTGAAACGTCGATATATGCAATAAAAACCGAACTTCTCCCCTTTTCAATATCTTACTCAGTATTTTAACGAGAAACAAATAGATGATTGAAAATGAAGTATTTAAGGTTACTATCTAATCAATTATGTGTTTGCATCATTTTTATTGTATATTTAATGAATTAATACTAATAAACTGAAAATTCACAAAAACGTGGAAAAACGGCAAAATATTGCCTAATTCGATGATATTTTGATTAAATCACATAAAGGAAAAG
The DNA here is from genome assembly GCF_040958095.1 of Procambarus clarkii. NCBI lineage: Eukaryota > Metazoa > Arthropoda > Malacostraca > Decapoda > Cambaridae > Procambarus > Procambarus clarkii. The sequence goes on from NW_027191087.1 coordinate 9,211, forward strand.
GTAATGATAAACGTCAAAATATTGCTAAATTCGATGATTTCTCATACGAAACAAAATGCAAGAAAACTTGCTTAAAATGCAATATTATGCGAAATTCTGAGATTTGAAGGCCAAATCACATATCGTGACACTACATGAATTAGTATCGAAATATTGGTAAAAATGAATATATATACGTAATATCAAACTACATGAAAAACGTGAAAAAAAGTCACTATTTTACCAAATTTGAGGATTTTAACTTCGAATCATAAAGCGAGGTTTCGTACTATTTAGATCCATGAAAAGACATATGACAATGTTGTTTCCAATACAAATTATAAAAATCAATGTGTTTTCATTAGAATTAACTAAAATGTTCCTGATTTTCCGTTTATATTACCGATGGAAGATGTACACGTAAAACCGCTCTAATCCGGCTGAAACGTCGATATATGCAATAAAACAGAACTTCTCCCCCTTTTCAATATCTTACTCAGTATTTTAAAGAGAAACAAATATATGATTGAAAATGAAGTATTTAAGGTTATAATCTAATCAATTATGTGTTTGCATCATTTTAATTGTATATTTATTGAGTTAATACTAATAAACTGAAAATTCACAAAAACGAGGAAAAACGGCAAAATATTGCCTAATTTGATGATATTTTGATTAAATCACACAAAGGAAAAGGGAATGATAAACGTCAAAATATTGCTAAATTCGATGATTTCTCGTACGAAACAAAATGCAAGAAAACTTACTTAAAATGCAATATTATGCGAAATTCTGAGATTTGAAGGCCAAATCACATATCGTGATACTACATGAAATAGTATCGAAATATTGGAAAAATGAATATATTTACGTAATATCAAACTACATGAAAAACGAAAAAAGTCACTATTATACCAAATTTGTGGATTTTAACTTCGAATCATAAAGCGAGGTTTCGTACTATTTAGATCCATGAAAAGACATATGACAATGTTGTTTCCAATACAAATTATAAAAATCAATGTGTTTTCATTAGAATTAACTAAAATGTTCCTGATTTTCCGTTTATATTACCGATGGAAGATGTACATCTTCCATCGGTAATATAAACGGAAAATCAGGAACATTTTAGTTAACACTTTCGCGCTCTCGGCGCTCAAAAAAAAACAATACCCCAGATGCTTTCGGCACTTCGCGCGCCTACGCGGTAAGACCGAAAAAGTGTACACTCTTTTGACTGTCCTGACAATAATTGAAGGCGCACGTATTTAAATTTGGTATCACTGTGTTCGCAATGAAATTGTCTATCAGAGCATACCTATAAAATGCCGCCCAAGCATAAGGAGTATCAACACCAAATAAAAAACTATGCAGATCACTCGCCGAGAGCGCCAAACAGCAACAAAATGTTTCCACTTTCTTAATGGTTGCGAAGCCTACAGTTGTCCTACATCGCTAATTTTGGTATCATTGGAATCGCAATAAAATTCTCTACACGGACATATGCATATGAATGTTTAATATAGGTAATTGCCCACCCGCAACAGTGTGTGAAGTGGAGAGTAGTTAGCCGCGAGCGCACTGGCGAAAACACCGGGGGGAAATCATGCTTGGAAAGTTTATACGTTTCCTGACCCTACTTTTCTATGTACGTATTTCTTTTTTATACCAATGTGTTCGCAATAAAATTTCCTATAAGATGAACTGTAAACATTGGTACAAAGCATGTGTAAGAGAAGCGCCAAATATAGAACCACGTCGCTCAGTATGCGTTCGCGGCAGAAACGAACGCATTGTTTTTGTTCGTTTGATGTTTGTCATGTTTATACTTGTTGAAACATTTTATAATTTGTATGACAGTGATCGCAGTAAAATTCCCTACACAGACATATACATAACACATACAAATATTTCCCACGTGTTGGATATATCAACGGCTAAAGGGGAACCCACTGCCACACGCTCGCCACACCCCCAAACATACTTTGTGTATTTTTTTTTTTACTCATAGAAGTTTATGTGATATAATATTCATTCTGGTACCAAAAAAATTCGCAAATAAATTCTCTACAAAACAAAAGTATCCCCATCCATTTCAGTTTAAAAATGGAATTTATAGAAATATTTTTTCGATTGACGAGAAAAGTAGGCAGTTATGCGGAATCGTAAGAAAAACCAGTGACGAGTTATCTCTAATATAAAGCGCGAAAGTGTTAATACTATTGAAAATACATTGATTTTTATCATTTGTATTGGAAACAACATTTTCATATGTCTTTTCTTGGATCTAAATAATACGAAACCTCGCTCTATGATTTGAAGTTAAAATCCTCAAATATGGTTAAATAGTTACTTTTTTTTCAAGTTTTTCATGTAGTTTGATACTACGTAAATACATTCATTTTTACCAATATTTCGATTCTATTTCATGTAGTATAACGATATGTGATTTGGCCTTCAAATCTCAGAATTTCGCACAATATTGCATTTTAAGCAAGTTTTCTTGCATTTTGTTTCGTACGAGAAATCATCGAATTTAGCAATATTTTGACGTTTATCATCCCCTTTTCCTTTGTTTGATTTAAACAAAATATGATCGAATTAGGCAATATTTTGCCATTTTTCCTCGTTTTTGTGAATTTTCAGTCTATGGGTATTAATTCATTATATATACGATAAAAATGAGGCAAACACATAATTGATTAGATAATAACCTTAAATACTTCATTTTCAATCAACTATTAGTTTCTCGTTAAAATACTGAGTAAGATATTGAAAAGGGGAGAAGTTCTGTTTTTATTGCATATATCGACGTTTCAGCCGGAATAGAGCGATTTTCGTGTACATCTTCCATCGGTAATATAAACGGAAAATCAGGAACATTTTAGTTAACACTAATGAAAATACATTGATTTTTATCATTTGTATTGGAAACAACATTTTCATATGTCTTTTCTTGGATCTAAATAATACGAAACCTCGCTCTATGATTTGAAGTTAAAATCCTCAAATATAGTTAAATATTGACTTTTTCACGTTTTTCATGTAGTTTGATATTACGTAAATATATTCATTTTTACCTATATTTCGATACTATTTCATGTAGTATCACGATATGTGATTTGGCCTTCGAATCTCAGAATTTCGCATAATATTGCATTTTAAGCAAGTTTTCTTGCATTTTGTTTCGTACCAGAAATCATCGAATTTAGCAATATTTTGACGTTTATTTTTTTTCCCTTTTCCCTTTATTTTATTTCTCTTTTCCTTTATGTGATTTAATCAAAATATCATCGAATTAGGCAATATTTTGCCGTTTTTCCACGTTTTTGTGAATTTTCAGTTTATTAGTATTAACTCAATAAATATACAATAAAAATGATGCAAACACATAATTGATTAGATTGTAACCTTAATTACTTCATTTTCAATCATCTATTTGTTTCTCTTTTAAATACTGAGTAAGATATTGAAAAGGGGAGAAGTTCGGTTTTTATTGCATATATCGACGTTTCAGCCGGAATAGAAGGGTTTTGCGTGTACATCTTCCATCGGTAATATAAACGGAAAATCAGGAACATTTTAGTTAATTCTAATGAAAACACATTGATTTTTATAATTTGTATTGGAAACAACATTGTCATATGTCTTTTCATGGATCTAAATAGTACGAAACCTCGCTTTATGATTCGAATTTAAAATCCTCAAATTTGGTATAATAGTGACTTTTTTCACGTTTTTCATGTAGTTTGATATTACGTATATATATTAATTTTTCCCAATATTTCGATACTATTTCATGTAGTATCACGATCTGTGATTTGGCCTTCAAATCTCAGAATTTCGCATAATATTGCATTTTAAGCAAGTTTTCTTGCATTTTGTTTCGTACGAGAAATCATCGAATTTAGCAATATTTTGACGTTTATCATTCCCTTTTCCTTCATGTCATTTAATCAAAATATCATCGAATTAGGCAATATTTTGCCGTTTTTCCACGTTTTTGTGAATTTTCAGTTTATTAGTATTAACTCAATAAATATACAATAAAAATGATGCAAACACATAATTGATTAGATTATAACCTTAAATACTTCATTTTCAATCATTTATTTGTTTCTCTTTAAAATACTGATTAAGATATTGAAAAGGGGAGAAGTTCTGTTTTTATTGCATATATCGACGTTTCAGCCGGATTAGAGCGGTTTTACGTGGACATCTTCCATCGGTAATATAAACGGAAAATCAGGAACATTTTAGTTAATTCTAATGAAAACACATTGATTTTTATAATTTGTATTGGAAACAACATTGTCATATGTCTTTTCATGGATCTAAATAGTACGAAACCTCGCTTTATGATTCGAAGTTAAAATCCTCAAATTTGGTATAATCGTGACTTTTTTCAGGTTTTTCATGTAGTTTGATATTACGTAAATATATTCATTTTTACCAATATTTCGATACTATTTCATGTAGTATCACGATATGTGATTTGGCCTTCAAATCTCAGAATTTCGCATAATATTGCGAAATTCTGAGATTTGAAGGCCAAATCACATATCGTGATACTACATGAAATAGTATCGAAATATTGGAAAAATGAATATATTTACGTAATATCAAACTACATGAAAAACGAAAAAAGTCACTATTATACCAAATTTGTGGATTTTAACTTCGAATCATAAAGCGAGGTTTCGTACTATTTAGATCCATGAAAAGACATATGACAATGTTGTTTCCAATACAAATTATAAAAATCAATGTGTTTTCATTAGAATTAACTAAAATGTTCCTGATTTTCCGTTTATATTACCGATGGAAGATGTACACGTAAAACCGCTCTATTCCGGCTGAAACGTCGATATATGCAATAAAAACCGAACTTCTCCCCTTTTCAATATCTTACTCAGTATTTTAACGAGAAACAAATAGATGATTGAAAATGAAGTATTTAAGGTTACTATCTAATCAATTATGTGTTTGCATCATTTTTATTGTATATTTAATGAATTAATACTAATAAACTGAAAATTCACAAAAACGTGGAAAAACGGCAAAATATTGCCTAATTCGATGATATTTTGATTAAATCACATAAAGGAAAAGGTAATGATAAACGTCAAAATATTGCTAAATTCGATGATTTCTCATACGAAACAAAATGCAAGAAAACTTGCTTAAAATGCAATATTATGCGAAATTCTGAGATTTGAAGGCCAAATCACATATCGTGACACTACATGAATTAGTATCGAAATATTGGTAAAAATGAATATATATACGTAATATCAAACTACATGAAAAACGTGAAAAAAAGTCACTATTTTACCAAATTTGAGGATTTTAACTTCGAATCATAAAGCGAGGTTTCGTACTATTTAGATCCATGAAAAGACATATGACAATGTTGTTTCCAATACAAATTATAAAAATCAATGTGTTTTCATTAGAATTAACTAAAATGTTCCTGATTTTCCGTTTATATTACCGATGGAAGATGTACACGTAAAACCGCTCTAATCCGGCTGAAACGTCGATATATGCAATAAAACAGAACTTCTCCCCCTTTTCAATATCTTACTCAGTATTTTAAAGAGAAACAAATATATGATTGAAAATGAAGTATTTAAGGTTATAATCTAATCAATTATGTGTTTGCATCATTTTAATTGTATATTTATTGAGTTAATACTAATAAACTGAAAATTCACAAAAACGAGGAAAAACGGCAAAATATTGCCTAATTTGATGATATTTTGATTAAATCACACAAAGGAAAAGGGAATGATAAACGTCAAAATATTGCTAAATTCGATGATTTCTCGTACGAAACAAAATGCAAGAAAACTTACTTAAAATGCAATATTATGCGAAATTCTGAGATTTGAAGGCCAAATCACATATCGTGATACTACATGAAATAGTATCGAAATATTGGAAAAATGAATATATTTACGTAATATCAAACTACATGAAAAACGAAAAAAGTCACTATTATACCAAATTTGTGGATTTTAACTTCGAATCATAAAGCGAGGTTTCGTACTATTTAGATCCATGAAAAGACATATGACAATGTTGTTTCCAATACAAATTATAAAAATCAATGTGTTTTCATTAGAATTAACTAAAATGTTCCTGATTTTCCGTTTATATTACCGATGGAAGATGTACATCTTCCATCGGTAATATAAACGGAAAATCAGGAACATTTTAGTTAACACTTTCGCGCTCTCGGCGCTCAAAAAAAAACAATACCCCAGATGCTTTCGGCACTTCGCGCGCCTACGCGGTAAGACCGAAAAAGTGTACACTCTTTTGACTGTCCTGACAATAATTGAAGGCGCACGTATTTAAATTTGGTATCACTGTGTTCGCAATGAAATTGTCTATCAGAGCATACCTATAAAATGCCGCCCAAGCATAAGGAGTATCAACACCAAATAAAAAACTATGCAGATCACTCGCCGAGAGCGCCAAACAGCAACAAAATGTTTCCACTTTCTTAATGGTTGCGAAGCCTACAGTTGTCCTACATCGCTAATTTTGGTATCATTGGAATCGCAATAAAATTCTCTACACGGACATATGCATATGAATGTTTAATATAGGTAATTGCCCACCCGCAACAGTGTGTGAAGTGGAGAGTAGTTAGCCGCGAGCGCACTGGCGAAAACACCGGGGGGAAATCATGCTTGGAAAGTTTATACGTTTCCTGACCCTACTTTTCTATGTACGTATTTCTTTTTTATACCAATGTGTTCGCAATAAAATTTCCTATAAGATGAACTGTAAACATTGGTACAAAGCATGTGTAAGAGAAGCGCCAAATATAGAACCACGTCGCTCAGTATGCGTTCGCGGCAGAAACGAACGCATTGTTTTTGTTCGTTTGATGTTTGTCATGTTTATACTTGTTGAAACATTTTATAATTTGTATGACAGTGATCGCAGTAAAATTCCCTACACAGACATATACATAACACATACAAATATTTCCCACGTGTTGGATATATCAACGGCTAAAGGGGAACCCACTGCCACACGCTCGCCACACCCCCAAACATACTTTGTGTATTTTTTTTTTTACTCATAGAAGTTTATGTGATATAATATTCATTCTGGTACCAAAAAAATTCGCAAATAAATTCTCTACAAAACAAAAGTATCCCCATCCATTTCAGTTTAAAAATGGAATTTATAGAAATATTTTTTCGATTGACGAGAAAAGTAGGCAGTTATGCGGAATCGTAAGAAAAACCAGTGACGAGTTATCTCTAATATAAAGCGCGAAAGTGTTAATACTATTGAAAATACATTGATTTTTATCATTTGTATTGGAAACAACATTTTCATATGTCTTTTCTTGGATCTAAATAATACGAAACCTCGCTCTATGATTTGAAGTTAAAATCCTCAAATATGGTTAAATAGTTACTTTTTTTTCAAGTTTTTCATGTAGTTTGATACTACGTAAATACATTCATTTTTACCAATATTTCGATTCTATTTCATGTAGTATAACGATATGTGATTTGGCCTTCAAATCTCAGAATTTCGCACAATATTGCATTTTAAGCAAGTTTTCTTGCATTTTGTTTCGTACGAGAAATCATCGAATTTAGCAATATTTTGACGTTTATCATCCCCTTTTCCTTTGTTTGATTTAAACAAAATATGATCGAATTAGGCAATATTTTGCCATTTTTCCTCGTTTTTGTGAATTTTCAGTCTATGGGTATTAATTCATTATATATACGATAAAAATGAGGCAAACACATAATTGATTAGATAATAACCTTAAATACTTCATTTTCAATCAACTATTAGTTTCTCGTTAAAATACTGAGTAAGATATTGAAAAGGGGAGAAGTTCTGTTTTTATTGCATATATCGACGTTTCAGCCGGAATAGAGCGATTTTCGTGTACATCTTCCATCGGTAATATAAACGGAAAATCAGGAACATTTTAGTTAACACTAATGAAAATACATTGATTTTTATCATTTGTATTGGAAACAACATTTTCATATGTCTTTTCTTGGATCTAAATAATACGAAACCTCGCTCTATGATTTGAAGTTAAAATCCTCAAATATAGTTAAATATTGACTTTTTCACGTTTTTCATGTAGTTTGATATTACGTAAATATATTCATTTTTACCTATATTTCGATACTATTTCATGTAGTATCACGATATGTGATTTGGCCTTCGAATCTCAGAATTTCGCATAATATTGCATTTTAAGCAAGTTTTCTTGCATTTTGTTTCGTACCAGAAATCATCGAATTTAGCAATATTTTGACGTTTATTTTTTTTCCCTTTTCCCTTTATTTTATTTCTCTTTTCCTTTATGTGATTTAATCAAAATATCATCGAATTAGGCAATATTTTGCCGTTTTTCCACGTTTTTGTGAATTTTCAGTTTATTAGTATTAACTCAATAAATATACAATAAAAATGATGCAAACACATAATTGATTAGATTGTAACCTTAATTACTTCATTTTCAATCATCTATTTGTTTCTCTTTTAAATACTGAGTAAGATATTGAAAAGGGGAGAAGTTCGGTTTTTATTGCATATATCGACGTTTCAGCCGGAATAGAAGGGTTTTGCGTGTACATCTTCCATCGGTAATATAAACGGAAAATCAGGAACATTTTAGTTAATTCTAATGAAAACACATTGATTTTTATAATTTGTATTGGA
>NW_027191088.1:0-17801 GCF_040958095.1 Procambarus clarkii
AAAATGACGATTTCGCCAGGGCTGGATTCTTTGCAGGCGACGGGCTGTATGTACCCCATCTTTGTCTTCGTCCGCTGGTCAAGTTTTTATTACTTGATTTAATCATTGTCTATCTTCTATATCTATAAAATACGGATGACTGTCTGTGTAAGGTAAAAGGTACGTAAGTACCATAGAGGTACGTAAGTACATAAGTACCAAACACATACCCATAAAGGTACCATACTCAATCCCATATAAGTGTCATACATATGCCCATATAAGAACAATATATATGCCCATTGAGGTACCATACAAAAGCTCTTATAAGTAACATACATATGCCCAAAAAGGTAAAAATACTTATGCCCTTATAAGAACAATACATATGTTCTTATAAGTATCATACATATACCCTTATAACTACCATACATATGCCCTTATAAGTACCATAAATGCCCATATAAGTACCATTCATATGCCAATATAGGTACCATACAAATGCCTTTATAAGTAGCATACATATGCCCATATACGCACCATGCATAGTAGTCTCTAAATACATGAGGAATATTGATATAATGTTATTTTGATTATCCATTTATTATTTAGCTCATTTTGATTATTATTACATTTTTTAAAACTCATTTTCCTTAGTAATTTGTTGAGAAAACATCGATGATAGGTTTGATATTTGAGGTGGCTGTATCTCAGTAAATATGGCTGTATAGGCGTTAATATTTAAAATTAGCAAAGAAAGCCTTTACAGAAAGAAAGGTAAATTGCTGTGGTAAACACAATGGTACCATTTTCAAAACGATTCTATGGCTGGTTTTGATTTTGAGTTTTGTGAAAAATGACGATTTCGCCAGGGCTGGGATTCTTTGCAGGCGACGGGCTGTATGTACCCCATCTTTGTCTTCGTCCGCTGGTCAAGTTTTTATTACTTGATTTAATCATTGTCTATCTTCTATATCTATAAAATACGGATGACTGTCTGTGTAAGGTAAAAGGTACGTAAGTACCATAGAGGTACGTAAGTACATAAGTACCAAACACATACCCATAAAGGTACCATACTCAATCCCATATAAGTGTCATACATATGCCCATATAAGAACAATATATATGCCCATTGAGGTACCATACAAAAGCTCTTATAAGTAACATACATATGCCCAAAAAGGTAAAAATACTTATGCCCTTATAAGAACAATACATATGTTCTTATAAGTATCATACATATACCCTTATAACTACCATACATATGCCCTTATAAGTACCATAAATGCCCATATAAGTACCATTCATATGCCAATATAGGTACCATACAAATGCCTTTATAAGTAGCATACATATGCCCATATACGCACCATGCATAGTAGTCTCTAAATACATGAGGAATATTGATATAATGTTATTTTGATTATCCATTTATTATTTAGCTCATTTTGATTATTATTACATTTTTTAAAACTCATTTTCCTTAGTAATTTGTTGAGAAAACTCGATGATAGGTTTGATATTTGAGGTGGCTGTATCTCAGTAAATATGGCTGTATAGGCGTTAATATTTAAAATTAGCAAAGAAAGCCTTTACAGAAAGAAAGGTAAATTGCTGTGGTAAACACAATGGTACCATTTTCAAAACGATTCTATGGCTGGTTTTGATTTTGAGTTTTGTGAAAAATGACGATTTCGCCAGGGCTGGGATTCTTTGCAGGCGACGGGCTGTATGTACCCCATCTTTGTCTTCGTCCGCTGGTCAAGTTTTTATTACTTGATTTAATCATTGTCTATCTTCTATATCTATAAAATACGGATGACTGTCTGTGTAAGGTAAAAGGTACGTAAGTACCATAGAGGTACGTAAGTACATAAGTACCAAACACATACCCATAAAGGTACCATACTCAATCCCATATAAGTGTCATACATATGCCCATATAAGAACAATATATATGCCCATTGAGGTACCATACAAAAGCTCTTATAAGTAACATACATATGCCCAAAAAGGTAAAAATACTTATGCCCTTATAAGAACAATACATATGTTCTTATAAGTATCATACATATACCCTTATAACTACCATACATATGCCCTTATAAGTACCATAAATGCCCATATAAGTACCATTCATATGCCAATATAGGTACCATACAAATGCCTTTATAAGTAGCATACATATGCCCATATACGCACCATGCATAGTAGTCTCTAAATACATGAGGAATATTGATATAATGTTATTTTGATTATCCATTTATTATTTAGCTCATTTTGATTATTATTACATTTTTTAAAACTCATTTTCCTTAGTAATTTGTTGAGAAAACACGATGATAGGTTTGATATTTGAGGTGGCTGTATCTCAGTAAATATGGCTGTATAGGCGTTAATATTTAAAATTAGCAAAGAAAGCCTTTACAGAAAGAAAGGTAAATTGCTGTGGTAAACACAATGGTACCATTTTCAAAACGATTCTATGGCTGGTTTTGATTTTGAGTTTTGTGAAAAATGACGATTTCGCCAGGGCTGGGATTCTTTGCAGGCGACGGGCTGTATGTACCCCATCTTTGTCTTCGTCCGCTGGTCAAGTTTTTATTACTTGATTTAATCATTGTCTATCTTCTATATCTATAAAATACGGATGACTGTCTGTGTAAGGTAAAAGGTACGTAAGTACCATAGAGGTACGTAAGTACATAAGTACCAAACACATACCCATAAAGGTACCATACTCAATCCCATATAAGTGTCATACATATGCCCATATAAGAACAATATATATGCCCATTGAGGTACCATACAAAAGCTCTTATAAGTAACATACATATGCCCAAAAAGGTAAAAATACTTATGCCCTTATAAGAACAATACATATGTTCTTATAAGTATCATACATATACCCTTATAACTACCATACATATGCCCTTATAAGTACCATAAATGCCCATATAAGTACCATTCATATGCCAATATAGGTACCATACAAATGCCTTTATAAGTAGCATACATATGCCCATATACGCACCATGCATAGTAGTCTCTAAATACATGAGGAATATTGATATAATGTTATTTTGATTATCCATTTATTATTTAGCTCATTTTGATTATTATTACATTTTTTAAAACTCATTTTCCTTAGTAATTTGTTGAGAAAACACGATGATAGGTTTGATATTTGAGGTGGCTGTATCTCAGTAAATATGGCTGTATAGGCGTTAATATTTAAAATTAGCAAAGAAAGCCTTTACAGAAAGAAAGGTAAATTGCTGTGGTAAACACAATGGTACCATTTTCAAAACGATTCTATGGCTGGTTTTGATTTTGAGTTTTGTGAAAAATGACGATTTCGCCAGGGCTGGGATTCTTTGCAGGCGACGGGCTGTATGTACCCCATCTTTGTCTTCGTCCGCTGGTCAAGTTTTTATTACTTGATTTAATCATTGTCTATCTTCTATATCTATAAAATACGGATGACTGTCTGTGTAAGGTAAAAGGTACGTAAGTACCATAGAGGTACGTAAGTACATAAGTACCAAACACATACCCATAAAGGTACCATACTCAATCCCATATAAGTGTCATACATATGCCCATATAAGAACAATATATATGCCCATTGAGGTACCATACAAAAGCTCTTATAAGTAACATACATATGCCCAAAAAGGTAAAAATACTTATGCCCTTATAAGAACAATACATATGTTCTTATAAGTATCATACATATACCCTTATAACTACCATACATATGCCCTTATAAGTACCATAAATGCCCATATAAGTACCATTCATATGCCAATATAGGTACCATACAAATGCCTTTATAAGTAGCATACATATGCCCATATACGCACCATGCATAGTAGTCTCTAAATACATGAGGAATATTGATATAATGTTATTTTGATTATCCATTTATTATTTAGCTCATTTTGATTATTATTACATTTTTTAAAACTCATTTTCCTTAGTAATTTGTTGAGAAAACATCGATGATAGGTTTGATATTTGAGGTGGCTGTATCTCAGTAAATATGGCTGTATAGGCGTTAATATTTAAAATTAGCAAAGAAAGCCTTTACAGAAAGAAAGGTAAATTGCTGTGGTAAACACAATGGTACCATTTTCAAAACGATTCTATGGCTGGTTTTGATTTTGAGTTTTGTGAAAAATGACGATTTCGCCAGGGCTGGGATTCTTTGCAGGCGACGGGCTGTATGTACCCCATCTTTGTCTTCGTCCGCTGGTCAAGTTTTTATTACTTGATTTAATCATTGTCTATCTTCTATATCTATAAAATACGGATGACTGTCTGTGTAAGGTAAAAGGTACGTAAGTACCATAGAGGTACGTAAGTACATAAGTACCAAACACATACCCATAAAGGTACCATACTCAATCCCATATAAGTGTCATACATATGCCCATATAAGAACAATATATATGCCCATTGAGGTACCATACAAAAGCTCTTATAAGTAACATACATATGCCCAAAAAGGTAAAAATACTTATGCCCTTATAAGAACAATACATATGTTCTTATAAGTATCATACATATACCCTTATAACTACCATACATATGCCCTTATAAGTACCATAAATGCCCATATAAGTACCATTCATATGCCAATATAGGTACCATACAAATGCCTTTATAAGTAGCATACATATGCCCATATACGCACCATGCATAGTAGTCTCTAAATACATGAGGAATATTGATATAATGTTATTTTGATTATCCATTTATTATTTAGCTCATTTTGATTATTATTACATTTTTTAAAACTCATTTTCCTTAGTAATTTGTTGAGAAAACACGATGATAGGTTTGATATTTGAGGTGGCTGTATCTCAGTAAATATGGCTGTATAGGCGTTAATATTTAAAATTAGCAAAGAAAGCCTTTACAGAAAGAAAGGTAAATTGCTGTGGTAAACACAATGGTACCATTTTCAAAACGATTCTATGGCTGGTTTTGATTTTGAGTTTTGTGAAAAATGACGATTTCGCCAGGGCTGGGATTCTTTGCAGGCGACGGGCTGTATGTACCCCATCTTTGTCTTCGTCCGCTGGTCAAGTTTTTATTACTTGATTTAATCATTGTCTATCTTCTATATCTATAAAATACGGATGACTGTCTGTGTAAGGTAAAAGGTACGTAAGTACCATAGAGGTACGTAAGTACATAAGTACCAAACACATACCCATAAAGGTACCATACTCAATCCCATATAAGTGTCATACATATGCCCATATAAGAACAATATATATGCCCATTGAGGTACCATACAAAAGCTCTTATAAGTAACATACATATGCCCAAAAAGGTAAAAATACTTATGCCCTTATAAGAACAATACATATGTTCTTATAAGTATCATACATATACCCTTATAACTACCATACATATGCCCTTATAAGTACCATAAATGCCCATATAAGTACCATTCATATGCCAATATAGGTACCATACAAATGCCTTTATAAGTAGCATACATATGCCCATATACGCACCATGCATAGTAGTCTCTAAATACATGAGGAATATTGATATAATGTTATTTTGATTATCCATTTATTATTTAGCTCATTTTGATTATTATTACATTTTTTAAAACTCATTTTCCTTAGTAATTTGTTGAGAAAACTCGATGATAGGTTTGATATTTGAGGTGGCTGTATCTCAGTAAATATGGCTGTATAGGCGTTAATATTTAAAATTAGCAAAGAAAGCCTTTACAGAAAGAAAGGTAAATTGCTGTGGTAAACACAATGGTACCATTTTCAAAACGATTCTATGGCTGGTTTTGATTTTGAGTTTTGTGAAAAATGACGATTTCGCCAGGGCTGGGATTCTTTGCAGGCGACGGGCTGTATGTACCCCATCTTTGTCTTCGTCCGCTGGTCAAGTTTTTATTACTTGATTTAATCATTGTCTATCTTCTATATCTATAAAATACGGATGACTGTCTGTGTAAGGTAAAAGGTACGTAAGTACCATAGAGGTACGTAAGTACATAAGTACCAAACACATACCCATAAAGGTACCATACTCAATCCCATATAAGTGTCATACATATGCCCATATAAGAACAATATATATGCCCATTGAGGTACCATACAAAAGCTCTTATAAGTAACATACATATGCCCAAAAAGGTAAAAATACTTATGCCCTTATAAGAACAATACATATGTTCTTATAAGTATCATACATATACCCTTATAACTACCATACATATGCCCTTATAAGTACCATAAATGCCCATATAAGTACCATTCATATGCCAATATAGGTACCATACAAATGCCTTTATAAGTAGCATACATATGCCCATATACGCACCATGCATAGTAGTCTCTAAATACATGAGGAATATTGATATAATGTTATTTTGATTATCCATTTATTATTTAGCTCATTTTGATTATTATTACATTTTTTAAAACTCATTTTCCTTAGTAATTTGTTGAGAAAACACGATGATAGGTTTGATATTTGAGGTGGCTGTATCTCAGTAAATATGGCTGTATAGGCGTTAATATTTAAAATTAGCAAAGAAAGCCTTTACAGAAAGAAAGGTAAATTGCTGTGGTAAACACAATGGTACCATTTTCAAAACGATTCTATGGCTGGTTTTGATTTTGAGTTTTGTGAAAAATGACGATTTCGCCAGGGCTGGGATTCTTTGCAGGCGACGGGCTGTATGTACCCCATCTTTGTCTTCGTCCGCTGGTCAAGTTTTTATTACTTGATTTAATCATTGTCTATCTTCTATATCTATAAAATACGGATGACTGTCTGTGTAAGGTAAAAGGTACGTAAGTACCATAGAGGTACGTAAGTACATAAGTACCAAACACATACCCATAAAGGTACCATACTCAATCCCATATAAGTGTCATACATATGCCCATATAAGAACAATATATATGCCCATTGAGGTACCATACAAAAGCTCTTATAAGTAACATACATATGCCCAAAAAGGTAAAAATACTTATGCCCTTATAAGAACAATACATATGTTCTTATAAGTATCATACATATACCCTTATAACTACCATACATATGCCCTTATAAGTACCATAAATGCCCATATAAGTACCATTCATATGCCAATATAGGTACCATACAAATGCCTTTATAAGTAGCATACATATGCCCATATACGCACCATGCATAGTAGTCTCTAAATACATGAGGAATATTGATATAATGTTATTTTGATTATCCATTTATTATTTAGCTCATTTTGATTATTATTACATTTTTTAAAACTCATTTTCCTTAGTAATTTGTTGAGAAAACTCGATGATAGGTTTGATATTTGAGGTGGCTGTATCTCAGTAAATATGGCTGTATAGGCGTTAATATTTAAAATTAGCAAAGAAAGCCTTTACAGAAAGAAAGGTAAATTGCTGTGGTAAACACAATGGTACCATTTTCAAAACGATTCTATGGCTGGTTTTGATTTTGAGTTTTGTGAAAAATGACGATTTCGCCAGGGCTGGGATTCTTTGCAGGCGACGGGCTGTATGTACCCCATCTTTGTCTTCGTCCGCTGGTCAAGTTTTTATTACTTGATTTAATCATTGTCTATCTTCTATATCTATAAAATACGGATGACTGTCTGTGTAAGGTAAAAGGTACGTAAGTACCATAGAGGTACGTAAGTACATAAGTACCAAACACATACCCATAAAGGTACCATACTCAATCCCATATAAGTGTCATACATATGCCCATATAAGAACAATATATATGCCCATTGAGGTACCATACAAAAGCTCTTATAAGTAACATACATATGCCCAAAAAGGTAAAAATACTTATGCCCTTATAAGAACAATACATATGTTCTTATAAGTATCATACATATACCCTTATAACTACCATACATATGCCCTTATAAGTACCATAAATGCCCATATAAGTACCATTCATATGCCAATATAGGTACCATACAAATGCCTTTATAAGTAGCATACATATGCCCATATACGCACCATGCATAGTAGTCTCTAAATACATGAGGAATATTGATATAATGTTATTTTGATTATCCATTTATTATTTAGCTCATTTTGATTATTATTACATTTTTTAAAACTCATTTTCCTTAGTAATTTGTTGAGAAAACACGATGATAGGTTTGATATTTGAGGTGGCTGTATCTCAGTAAATATGGCTGTATAGGCGTTAATATTTAAAATTAGCAAAGAAAGCCTTTACAGAAAGAAAGGTAAATTGCTGTGGTAAACACAATGGTACCATTTTCAAAACGATTCTATGGCTGGTTTTGATTTTGAGTTTTGTGAAAAATGACGATTTCGCCAGGGCTGGGATTCTTTGCAGGCGACGGGCTGTATGTACCCCATCTTTGTCTTCGTCCGCTGGTCAAGTTTTTATTACTTGATTTAATCATTGTCTATCTTCTATATCTATAAAATACGGATGACTGTCTGTGTAAGGTAAAAGGTACGTAAGTACCATAGAGGTACGTAAGTACATAAGTACCAAACACATACCCATAAAGGTACCATACTCAATCCCATATAAGTGTCATACATATGCCCATATAAGAACAATATATATGCCCATTGAGGTACCATACAAAAGCTCTTATAAGTAACATACATATGCCCAAAAAGGTAAAAATACTTATGCCCTTATAAGAACAATACATATGTTCTTATAAGTATCATACATATACCCTTATAACTACCATACATATGCCCTTATAAGTACCATAAATGCCCATATAAGTACCATTCATATGCCAATATAGGTACCATACAAATGCCTTTATAAGTAGCATACATATGCCCATATACGCACCATGCATAGTAGTCTCTAAATACATGAGGAATATTGATATAATGTTATTTTGATTATCCATTTATTATTTAGCTCATTTTGATTATTATTACATTTTTTAAAACTCATTTTCCTTAGTAATTTGTTGAGAAAACTCGATGATAGGTTTGATATTTGAGGTGGCTGTATCTCAGTAAATATGGCTGTATAGGCGTTAATATTTAAAATTAGCAAAGAAAGCCTTTACAGAAAGAAAGGTAAATTGCTGTGGTAAACACAATGGTACCATTTTCAAAACGATTCTATGGCTGGTTTTGATTTTGAGTTTTGTGAAAAATGACGATTTCGCCAGGGCTGGGATTCTTTGCAGGCGACGGGCTGTATGTACCCCATCTTTGTCTTCGTCCGCTGGTCAAGTTTTTATTACTTGATTTAATCATTGTCTATCTTCTATATCTATAAAATACGGATGACTGTCTGTGTAAGGTAAAAGGTACGTAAGTACCATAGAGGTACGTAAGTACATAAGTACCAAACACATACCCATAAAGGTACCATACTCAATCCCATATAAGTGTCATACATATGCCCATATAAGAACAATATATATGCCCATTGAGGTACCATACAAAAGCTCTTATAAGTAACATACATATGCCCAAAAAGGTAAAAATACTTATGCCCTTATAAGAACAATACATATGTTCTTATAAGTATCATACATATACCCTTATAACTACCATACATATGCCCTTATAAGTACCATAAATGCCCATATAAGTACCATTCATATGCCAATATAGGTACCATACAAATGCCTTTATAAGTAGCATACATATGCCCATATACGCACCATGCATAGTAGTCTCTAAATACATGAGGAATATTGATATAATGTTATTTTGATTATCCATTTATTATTTAGCTCATTTTGATTATTATTACATTTTTTAAAACTCATTTTCCTTAGTAATTTGTTGAGAAAACATCGATGATAGGTTTGATATTTGAGGTGGCTGTATCTCAGTAAATATGGCTGTATAGGCGTTAATATTTAAAATTAGCAAAGAAAGCCTTTACAGAAAGAAAGGTAAATTGCTGTGGTAAACACAATGGTACCATTTTCAAAACGATTCTATGGCTGGTTTTGATTTTGAGTTTTGTGAAAAATGACGATTTCGCCAGGGCTGGGATTCTTTGCAGGCGACGGGCTGTATGTACCCCATCTTTGTCTTCGTCCGCTGGTCAAGTTTTTATTACTTGATTTAATCATTGTCTATCTTCTATATCTATAAAATACGGATGACTGTCTGTGTAAGGTAAAAGGTACGTAAGTACCATAGAGGTACGTAAGTACATAAGTACCAAACACATACCCATAAAGGTACCATACTCAATCCCATATAAGTGTCATACATATGCCCATATAAGAACAATATATATGCCCATTGAGGTACCATACAAAAGCTCTTATAAGTAACATACATATGCCCAAAAAGGTAAAAATACTTATGCCCTTATAAGAACAATACATATGTTCTTATAAGTATCATACATATACCCTTATAACTACCATACATATGCCCTTATAAGTACCATAAATGCCCATATAAGTACCATTCATATGCCAATATAGGTACCATACAAATGCCTTTATAAGTAGCATACATATGCCCATATACGCACCATGCATAGTAGTCTCTAAATACATGAGGAATATTGATATAATGTTATTTTGATTATCCATTTATTATTTAGCTCATTTTGATTATTATTACATTTTTTAAAACTCATTTTCCTTAGTAATTTGTTGAGAAAACACGATGATAGGTTTGATATTTGAGGTGGCTGTATCTCAGTAAATATGGCTGTATAGGCGTTAATATTTAAAATTAGCAAAGAAAGCCTTTACAGAAAGAAAGGTAAATTGCTGTGGTAAACACAATGGTACCATTTTCAAAACGATTCTATGGCTGGTTTTGATTTTGAGTTTTGTGAAAAATGACGATTTCGCCAGGGCTGGGATTCTTTGCAGGCGACGGGCTGTATGTACCCCATCTTTGTCTTCGTCCGCTGGTCAAGTTTTTATTACTTGATTTAATCATTGTCTATCTTCTATATCTATAAAATACGGATGACTGTCTGTGTAAGGTAAAAGGTACGTAAGTACCATAGAGGTACGTAAGTACATAAGTACCAAACACATACCCATAAAGGTACCATACTCAATCCCATATAAGTGTCATACATATGCCCATATAAGAACAATATATATGCCCATTGAGGTACCATACAAAAGCTCTTATAAGTAACATACATATGCCCAAAAAGGTAAAAATACTTATGCCCTTATAAGAACAATACATATGTTCTTATAAGTATCATACATATACCCTTATAACTACCATACATATGCCCTTATAAGTACCATAAATGCCCATATAAGTACCATTCATATGCCAATATAGGTACCATACAAATGCCTTTATAAGTAGCATACATATGCCCATATACGCACCATGCATAGTAGTCTCTAAATACATGAGGAATATTGATATAATGTTATTTTGATTATCCATTTATTATTTAGCTCATTTTGATTATTATTACATTTTTTAAAACTCATTTTCCTTAGTAATTTGTTGAGAAAACTCGATGATAGGTTTGATATTTGAGGTGGCTGTATCTCAGTAAATATGGCTGTATAGGCGTTAATATTTAAAATTAGCAAAGAAAGCCTTTACAGAAAGAAAGGTAAATTGCTGTGGTAAACACAATGGTACCATTTTCAAAACGATTCTATGGCTGGTTTTGATTTTGAGTTTTGTGAAAAATGACGATTTCGCCAGGGCTGGGATTCTTTGCAGGCGACGGGCTGTATGTACCCCATCTTTGTCTTCGTCCGCTGGTCAAGTTTTTATTACTTGATTTAATCATTGTCTATCTTCTATATCTATAAAATACGGATGACTGTCTGTGTAAGGTAAAAGGTACGTAAGTACCATAGAGGTACGTAAGTACATAAGTACCAAACACATACCCATAAAGGTACCATACTCAATCCCATATAAGTGTCATACATATGCCCATATAAGAACAATATATATGCCCATTGAGGTACCATACAAAAGCTCTTATAAGTAACATACATATGCCCAAAAAGGTAAAAATACTTATGCCCTTATAAGAACAATACATATGTTCTTATAAGTATCATACATATACCCTTATAACTACCATACATATGCCCTTATAAGTACCATAAATGCCCATATAAGTACCATTCATATGCCAATATAGGTACCATACAAATGCCTTTATAAGTAGCATACATATGCCCATATACGCACCATGCATAGTAGTCTCTAAATACATGAGGAATATTGATATAATGTTATTTTGATTATCCATTTATTATTTAGCTCATTTTGATTATTATTACATTTTTTAAAACTCATTTTCCTTAGTAATTTGTTGAGAAAACTCGATGATAGGTTTGATATTTGAGGTGGCTGTATCTCAGTAAATATGGCTGTATAGGCGTTAATATTTAAAATTAGCAAAGAAAGCCTTTACAGAAAGAAAGGTAAATTGCTGTGGTAAACACAATGGTACCATTTTCAAAACGATTCTATGGCTGGTTTTGATTTTGAGTTTTGTGAAAAATGACGATTTCGCCAGGGCTGGGATTCTTTGCAGGCGACGGGCTGTATGTACCCCATCTTTGTCTTCGTCCGCTGGTCAAGTTTTTATTACTTGATTTAATCATTGTCTATCTTCTATATCTATAAAATACGGATGACTGTCTGTGTAAGGTAAAAGGTACGTAAGTACCATAGAGGTACGTAAGTACATAAGTACCAAACACATACCCATAAAGGTACCATACTCAATCCCATATAAGTGTCATACATATGCCCATATAAGAACAATATATATGCCCATTGAGGTACCATACAAAAGCTCTTATAAGTAACATACATATGCCCAAAAAGGTAAAAATACTTATGCCCTTATAAGAACAATACATATGTTCTTATAAGTATCATACATATACCCTTATAACTACCATACATATGCCCTTATAAGTACCATAAATGCCCATATAAGTACCATTCATATGCCAATATAGGTACCATACAAATGCCTTTATAAGTAGCATACATATGCCCATATACGCACCATGCATAGTAGTCTCTAAATACATGAGGAATATTGATATAATGTTATTTTGATTATCCATTTATTATTTAGCTCATTTTGATTATTATTACATTTTTTAAAACTCATTTTCCTTAGTAATTTGTTGAGAAAACACGATGATAGGTTTGATATTTGAGGTGGCTGTATCTCAGTAAATATGGCTGTATAGGCGTTAATATTTAAAATTAGCAAAGAAAGCCTTTACAGAAAGAAAGGTAAATTGCTGTGGTAAACACAATGGTACCATTTTCAAAACGATTCTATGGCTGGTTTTGATTTTGAGTTTTGTGAAAAATGACGATTTCGCCAGGGCTGGGATTCTTTGCAGGCGACGGGCTGTATGTACCCCATCTTTGTCTTCGTCCGCTGGTCAAGTTTTTATTACTTGATTTAATCATTGTCTATCTTCTATATCTATAAAATACGGATGACTGTCTGTGTAAGGTAAAAGGTACGTAAGTACCATAGAGGTACGTAAGTACATAAGTACCAAACACATACCCATAAAGGTACCATACTCAATCCCATATAAGTGTCATACATATGCCCATATAAGAACAATATATATGCCCATTGAGGTACCATACAAAAGCTCTTATAAGTAACATACATATGCCCAAAAAGGTAAAAATACTTATGCCCTTATAAGAACAATACATATGTTCTTATAAGTATCATACATATACCCTTATAACTACCATACATATGCCCTTATAAGTACCATAAATGCCCATATAAGTACCATTCATATGCCAATATAGGTACCATACAAATGCCTTTATAAGTAGCATACATATGCCCATATACGCACCATGCATAGTAGTCTCTAAATACATGAGGAATATTGATATAATGTTATTTTGATTATCCATTTATTATTTAGCTCATTTTGATTATTATTACATTTTTTAAAACTCATTTTCCTTAGTAATTTGTTGAGAAAACATCGATGATAGGTTTGATATTTGAGGTGGCTGTATCTCAGTAAATATGGCTGTATAGGCGTTAATATTTAAAATTAGCAAAGAAAGCCTTTACAGAAAGAAAGGTAAATTGCTGTGGTAAACACAATGGTACCATTTTCAAAACGATTCTATGGCTGGTTTTGATTTTGAGTTTTGTGAAAAATGACGATTTCGCCAGGGCTGGGATTCTTTGCAGGCGACGGGCTGTATGTACCCCATCTTTGTCTTCGTCCGCTGGTCAAGTTTTTATTACTTGATTTAATCATTGTCTATCTTCTATATCTATAAAATACGGATGACTGTCTGTGTAAGGTAAAAGGTACGTAAGTACCATAGAGGTACGTAAGTACATAAGTACCAAACACATACCCATAAAGGTACCATACTCAATCCCATATAAGTGTCATACATATGCCCATATAAGAACAATATATATGCCCATTGAGGTACCATACAAAAGCTCTTATAAGTAACATACATATGCCCAAAAAGGTAAAATACTTATGCCCTTATAAGAACAATACATATGTTCTTATAAGTATCATACATATACCCTTATAACTACCATACATATGCCCTTATAAGTACCATAAATGCCCATATAAGTACCATTCATATGCCAATATAGGTACCATACAAATGCCTTTATAAGTAGCATACATATGCCCATATACGCACCATGCATAGTAGTCTCTAAATACATGAGGAATATTGATATAATGTTATTTTGATTATCCATTTATTATTTAGCTCATTTTGATTATTATTACATTTTTTAAAACTCATTTTCCTTAGTAATTTGTTGAGAAAACTCGATGATAGGTTTGATATTTGAGGTGGCTGTATCTCAGTAAATATGGCTGTATAGGCGTTAATATTTAAAATTAGCAAAGAAAGCCTTTACAGAAAGAAAGGTAAATTGCTGTGGTAAACACAATGGTACCATTTTCAAAACGATTCTATGGCTGGTTTTGATTTTGAGTTTTGTGAAAAATGACGATTTCGCCAGGGCTGGGATTCTTTGCAGGCGACGGGCTGTATGTACCCCATCTTTGTCTTCGTCCGCTGGTCAAGTTTTTATTACTTGATTTAATCATTGTCTATCTTCTATATCTATAAAATACGGATGACTGTCTGTGTAAGGTAAAAGGTACGTAAGTACCATAGAGGTACGTAAGTACATAAGTACCAAACACATACCCATAAAGGTACCATACTCAATCCCATATAAGTGTCATACATATGCCCATATAAGAACAATATATATGCCCATTGAGGTACCATACAAAAGCTCTTATAAGTAACATACATATGCCCAAAAAGGTAAAAATACTTATGCCCTTATAAGAACAATACATATGTTCTTATAAGTATCATACATATACCCTTATAACTACCATACATATGCCCTTATAAGTACCATAAATGCCCATATAAGTACCATTCATATGCCAATATAGGTACCATACAAATGCCTTTATAAGTAGCATACATATGCCCATATACGCACCATGCATAGTAGTCTCTAAATACATGAGGAATATTGATATAATGTTATTTTGATTATCCATTTATTATTTAGCTCATTTTGATTATTATTACATTTTTTAAAACTCATTTTCCTTAGTAATTTGTTGAGAAAACTCGATGATAGGTTTGATATTTGAGGTGGCTGTATCTCAGTAAATATGGCTGTATAGGCGTTAATATTTAAAATTAGCAAAGAAAGCCTTTACAGAAAGAAAGGTAAATTGCTGTGGTAAACACAATGGTACCATTTTCAAAACGATTCTATGGCTGGTTTTGATTTTGAGTTTTGTGAAAAATGACGATTTCGCCAGGGCTGGGATTCTTTGCAGGCGACGGGCTGTATGTACCCCATCTTTGTCTTCGTCCGCTGGTCAAGTTTTTATTACTTGATTTAATCATTGTCTATCTTCTATATCTATAAAATACGGATGACTGTCTGTGTAAGGTAAAAGGTACGTAAGTACCATAGAGGTACGTAAGTACATAAGTACCAAACACATACCCATAAAGGTACCATACTCAATCCCATATAAGTGTCATACATATGCCCATATAAGAACAATATATATGCCCATTGAGGTACCATACAAAAGCTCTTATAAGTAACATACATATGCCCAAAAAGGTAAAAATACTTATGCCCTTATAAGAACAATACATATGTTCTTATAAGTATCATACATATACCCTTATAACTACCATACATATGCCCTTATAAGTACCATAAATGCCCATATAAGTACCATTCATATGCCAATATAGGTACCATACAAATGCCTTTATAAGTAGCATACATATGCCCATATACGCACCATGCATAGTAGTCTCTAAATACATGAGGAATATTGATATAATGTTATTTTGATTATCCATTTATTATTTAGCTCATTTTGATTATTATTACATTTTTTAAAACTCATTTTCCTTAGTAATTTGTTGAGAAAACACGATGATAGGTTTGATATTTGAGGTGGCTGTATCTCAGTAAATATGGCTGTATAGGCGTTAATATTTAAAATTAGCAAAGAAAGCCTTTACAGAAAGAAAGGTAAATTGCTGTGGTAAACACAATGGTACCATTTTCAAAACGATTCTATGGCTGGTTTTGATTTTGAGTTTTGTGAAAAATGACGATTTCGCCAGGGCTGGGATTCTTTGCAGGCGACGGGCTGTATGTACCCCATCTTTGTCTTCGTCCGCTGGTCAAGTTTTTATTACTTGATTTAATCATTGTCTATCTTCTATATCTATAAAATACGGATGACTGTCTGTGTAAGGTAAAAGGTACGTAAGTACCATAGAGGTACGTAAGTACATAAGTACCAAACACATACCCATAAAGGTACCATACTCAATCCCATATAAGTGTCATACATATGCCCATATAAGAACAATATATATGCCCATTGAGGTACCATACAAAAGCTCTTATAAGTAACATACATATGCCCAAAAAGGTAAAAATACTTATGCCCTTATAAGAACAATACATATGTTCTTATAAGTATCATACATATACCCTTATAACTACCATACATATGCCCTTATAAGTACCATAAATGCCCATATAAGTACCATTCATATGCCAATATAGGTACCATACAAATGCCTTTATAAGTAGCATACATATGCCCATATACGCACCATGCATAGTAGTCTCTAAATACATGAGGAATATTGATATAATGTTATTTTGATTATCCATTTATTATTTAGCTCATTTTGATTATTATTACATTTTTTAAAACTCATTTTCCTTAGTAATTTGTTGAGAAAACTCGATGATAGGTTTGATATTTGAGGTGGCTGTATCTCAGTAAATATGGCTGTATAGGCGTTAATATTTAAAATTAGCAAAGAAAGCCTTTACAGAAAGAAAGGTAAATTGCTGTGGTAAACACAATGGTACCATTTTCAAAACGATTCTATGGCTGGTTTTGATTTTGAGTTTTGTGAAAAATGACGATTTCGCCAGGGCTGGGATTCTTTGCAGGCGACGGGCTGTATGTACCCCATCTTTGTCTTCGTCCGCTGGTCAAGTTTTTATTACTTGATTTAATCATTGTCTATCTTCTATATCTATAAAATACGGATGACTGTCTGTGTAAGGTAAAAGGTACGTAAGTACCATAGAGGTACGTAAGTACATAAGTACCAAACACATACCCATAAAGGTACCATACTCAATCCCATATAAGTGTCATACATATGCCCATATAAGAACAATATATATGCCCATTGAGGTACCATACAAAAGCTCTTATAAGTAACATACATATGCCC
>NW_027191089.1:0-17768 GCF_040958095.1 Procambarus clarkii
TGTGTCCTGCAGTTACACAACCGTTCCGACAGGCTCGATCGCAATCTATCCAGATGAGAACTCGTTCTCTTCCGACTAGACCACGCTGGAGTCGCTGTATGTCTCAAATTTGGTGCCTGTATTTATAGTTAGTATTTTTGGTGTATTAATTGATTTGTTTTAATTTTTTAATTACTTAGTTAGAGAGATTTAGGGAGTTGGGGGGGGGGGGGGAACGGGTTGCGTGTGTAGTGGATTGTCGAGATCGTGGTTGGTTAGTATTTATGTAGTTGTGTTCACCTAGTTGTGCTTGCGAGGGTTGAGCTCTCCTCTTTCGGCCCGCCTCTCAACTGTCAATCAATCAATTATTACTAACTAATAAAAATTATTCCACACACACACATCCAGGAAGCCGCCCGTAACAGCTGTCTAACGCCCAGGTACATATTTACTGCTAGGTAACAGGGGCATCAGAATGATAGAAACTCTGCTGATTTCCGTTTGTTCCATCACCGGGAAATGGCATGAGCTAGGATTACGAGTCGAGAGCGACGTCCACTCAGCTATAAAGCCCCCTAGTTTGTGTATTGGTGCAAAAGAGTATTTGGGAGAGGTTAATGGAAAGGAATGATGTTTGGTGGCCTTGAAGGCTTTGGAGTTGGCAGTTATGAATTTAAGTATTTATTTTTTTAAGATAGGATATATAAGCAAAAGACGTTGCGAGATATAGTAAGAAAAGTTTTTCTGACTGAGGTAAGGTACTGTCTGATTGACTTGTATGTTAGGAAAAAGAATACATATTAGAAACTTAGATGATCTTTTGAAATGTTTCTTAGCAAATAGTTGCAAATTTTTGTGTAAAAAGCATTTGGTTACCGTACCCTAAACAAACACACGTGAGCAAAATTAGTCCACGGGATTCAGAGAGAGTGAGCAGCGAAATAGTAACAAAAAATGTGACAATGAGGGGAAACTATGTCATTCAAACGTTAACCATATAAATTACAGTAACACTAACCGAGCGTCCACATACATATTCCAATCAATTTACATAAATAGACATTCACTAATATATTCCTTTAAAATGGACACATGCAGATAGTTACAGTACACATGTCATATCAATTACTGGTACACATAAACACTCATAGCTGGACGTGTCTGTCGATCTTGACAATAGTAGACATGTAATAAAAAATGTGACAATAATGGGAAATTATGTCATTCAATCGTATAAATTTTAACCATATAAATTACAGTAATACTAATTGCGGGCACACGTACATATGTCAATCAATTTACATAAATAAACATTCACTAATGTGTACCTTTAAAATGGACACATACAGATAATTACCGTACACATGTCAGTTCAATTACAGGTACACATAAACACACATAGCTTCACGTGTCTGTCGGTCTTGACAATAGTACACATGGATACGCACACAAAACAGTCCATTATCAATTAACGTGTGTGTGTGTGTGTGTATTTATTTTCTCTTTGTATTTACTATATGTATCAGCAGAATCGAGTTATTAGCTCTTGGAACCCGCCTATCAAATATATGTATTTTTTTCTTTTTTATATCTACTACATCTATTTCTCTCTAACACAAACACACACACACACACACACACACAAACTGGAGGCCTACCGTCTAAACGGAGAGAGTTCGTTGGCTATAATGCTAATGGTCCCCGATCGAATCTCAGTTGATGCAATAGCAAACTCAACTCAAAAACTGCAAACTGAATACTCACACCCTAAAAGTGACTCGAACCCATACTGCCAGGAGCAACGCAACTGGTATGTACAGGACGCCTTAATCCGCTTGTGTCCATTTTAAAAGAATATATTAGTGAATGTTTATTTATGTAAATTGATTGCAATATGTTTCATTCCAATCATACATATTCCAATCAATTTACATAAATTTAATTTAAAAGTATGATTCCAATCATACATATTCCAATCTTGACATATGTCAAGCGGATTAATGCATCGTGTACATGCCAGTTGCGTTGCTCCTGGCAGTATGGGTTCGAGTCACTTCTGGGGTGTGAGTTTTCAGTTGCATATTAAATAAGTTTTCAGTTGCATATTAAATATAAAAATATTTATTTATTAAATTTAATTTATTTATTTATTAAAATAATTATTTAATAATTGAATAAAATATTAATTAAAAAAATGATTTATTTATTTTTTAAAATTAAATACTAAATAATAAATTAAATATTGATATATACTTGTGGGTCCAGGAGGCCATCTGTGTCCCCTCAGATGGTCTCCCTTATCACAGTTTGTGTCTATGGATGTGTGTCTGTGTGTGAGTGTGTATATCCCTGTGAGTGTCCGGGTGAATGTGAGTGCCCCTGTGAGTGTCCGGGTGAGTGTGTGTCCGGTTATACCTGTGGGTCCACGAGGCCATCTGTGTCCCCTCAGATGGTCTCCCTTATCACAGTCTATGGGTGTGTGTGAGTGTCCCTGTGAGTGTTCGGGTGAGGGTGTGTGAGTGTGTGAGTGTCCGGGTTTATGTGAGGTTTGGTTCCTGGAACAATCCTTCCTCCCCCCCTCCCCAAATCTCCTCCCTTATTCCCACCGTGGGTTCGAATCCCAGGTGATTAGACCTGCCCTAAGTCCATGGATCCAAGGTATCCATCCGTGGGCCCAACGGATTTCACCCCTTCCCCACTTTCCAAGGGCCAGGTCAATTCTAGCTATCCAGGGAACCTGTCGAAACAGAGGCAGCTACAGGAGGGGACACACAAATATTTGTGTCCTGCAGTTACACAACCGTTCCGACAGGCTCGATCGCAATCTATCCAGATGAGAACTCGTTCTCTTCCGACTAGACCACGCTGGAGTCGCTGTATGTCTCAAATTTGGTGCCTGTATTTATAGTTAGTATTTTTGGTGTATTAATTGATTTGTTTTAATTTTTTAATTACTTAGTTAGAGAGATTTAGGGAGTTGGGGGGGGGGGGAACGGGTTGCGTGTGTAGTGGATTGTCGAGATCGTGGTTGGTTAGTATTTATGTAGTTGTGTTCACCTAGTTGTGCTTGCGAGGGTTGAGCTCTCCTCTTTCGGCCCGCCTCTCAACTGTCAATCAATCAATTATTACTAACTAATAAAAATTATTCCACACACACACATCCAGGAAGCCGCCCGTAACAGCTGTCTAACGCCCAGGTACATATTTACTGCTAGGTAACAGGGGCATCAGAATGATAGAAACTCTGCTGATTTCCGTTTGTTCCATCACCGGGAAATGGCATGAGCTAGGATTACGAGTCGAGAGCGACGTCCACTCAGCTATAAAGCCCCCTAGTTTGTGTATTGGTGCAAAAGAGTATTTGGGAGAGGTTAATGGAAAGGAATGATGTTTGGTGGCCTTGAAGGCTTTGGAGTTGGCAGTTATGAATTTAAGTATTTATTTTTTTAAGATAGGATATATAAGCAAAAGACGTTGCGAGATATAGTAAGAAAAGTTTTTCTGACTGAGGTAAGGTACTGTCTGATTGACTTGTATGTTAGGAAAAAGAATACATATTAGAAACTTAGATGATCTTTTGAAATGTTTCTTAGCAAATAGTTGCAAATTTTTGTGTAAAAAGCATTTGGTTACCGTACCCTAAACAAACACACGTGAGCAAAATTAGTCCACGGGATTCAGAGAGAGTGAGCAGCGAAATAGTAACAAAAAATGTGACAATGAGGGGAAACTATGTCATTCAAACGTTAACCATATAAATTACAGTAACACTAACCGAGCGTCCACATACATATTCCAATCAATTTACATAAATAGACATTCACTAATATATTCCTTTAAAATGGACACATGCAGATAGTTACAGTACACATGTCATATCAATTACTGGTACACATAAACACTCATAGCTGGACGTGTCTGTCGATCTTGACAATAGTAGACATGTAATAAAAAATGTGACAATAATGGGAAATTATGTCATTCAATCGTATAAATTTTAACCATATAAATTACAGTAATACTAATTGCGGGCACACGTACATATGTCAATCAATTTACATAAATAAACATTCACTAATGTGTACCTTTAAAATGGACACATACAGATAATTACCGTACACATGTCAGTTCAATTACAGGTACACATAAACACACATAGCTTCACGTGTCTGTCGGTCTTGACAATAGTACACATGGATACGCACACAAAACAGTCCATTATCAATTAACGTGTGTGTGTGTGTGTGTGTATTTATTTTCTCTTTGTATTTACTATATGTATCAGCAGAATCGAGTTATTAGCTCTTGGAACCCGCCTATCAAATATATGTATTTTTTTCTTTTTTATATCTACTACATCTATTTCTCTCTAACACAAACACACACACACACACACACACACAAACTGGAGGCCTACCGTCTAAACGGAGAGAGTTCGTTGGCTATAATGCTAATGGTCCCCGATCGAATCTCAGTTGATGCAATAGCAAACTCAACTCAAAAACTGCAAACTGAATACTCACACCCTAAAAGTGACTCGAACCCATACTGCCAGGAGCAACGCAACTGGTATGTACAGGACGCCTTAATCCGCTTGTGTCCATTTTAAAAGAATATATTAGTGAATGTTTATTTATGTAAATTGATTGCAATATGTTTCATTCCAATCATACATATTCCAATCAATTTACATAAATTTAATTTAAAAGTATGATTCCAATCATACATATTCCAATCTTGACATATGTCAAGCGGATTAATGCATCGTGTACATGCCAGTTGCGTTGCTCCTGGCAGTATGGGTTCGAGTCACTTCTGGGGTGTGAGTTTTCAGTTGCATATTAAATAAGTTTTCAGTTGCATATTAAATAATAAATATTTATTTATTAAATTTAATTTATTTATTTATTAAAATAATTATTTAATAATTGAATAAAATATTAATTAAAAAAATGATTTATTTATTTTTTAAAATTAAATACTAAATAATAAATTAAATATTGATATATACTTGTGGGTCCAGGAGGCCATCTGTGTCCCCTCAGATGGTCTCCCTTATCACAGTTTGTGTCTATGGATGTGTGTCTGTGTGTGAGTGTGTATATCCCTGTGAGTGTCCGGGTGAATGTGAGTGCCCCTGTGAGTGTCCGGGTGAGTGTGTGTCCGGTTATACCTGTGGGTCCACGAGGCCATCTGTGTCCCCTCAGATGGTCTCCCTTATCACAGTCTATGGGTGTGTGTGAGTGTCCCTGTGAGTGTTCGGGTGAGGGTGTGTGAGTGTGTGAGTGTCCGGGTTTATGTGAGGTTTGGTTCCTGGAACAATCCTTCCTCCCCCCCTCCCCAAATCTCCTCCCTTATTCCCACCGTGGGTTCGAATCCCAGGTGATTAGACCTGCCCTAAGTCCATGGATCCAAGGTATCCATCCGTGGGCCCAACGGATTTCACCCCTTCCCCACTTTCCAAGGGCCAGGTCAATTCTAGCTATCCAGGGAACCTGTCGAAACAGAGGCAGCTACAGGAGGGGACACACAAATATTTGTGTCCTGCAGTTACACAACCGTTCCGACAGGCTCGATCGCAATCTATCCAGATGAGAACTCGTTCTCTTCCGACTAGACCACGCTGGAGTCGCTGTATGTCTCAAATTTGGTGCCTGTATTTATAGTTAGTATTTTTGGTGTATTAATTGATTTGTTTTAATTTTTTAATTACTTAGTTAGAGAGATTTAGGGAGTTGGGGGGGGGGGGGAACGGGTTGCGTGTGTAGTGGATTGTCGAGATCGTGGTTGGTTAGTATTTATGTAGTTGTGTTCACCTAGTTGTGCTTGCGAGGGTTGAGCTCTCCTCTTTCGGCCCGCCTCTCAACTGTCAATCAATCAATTATTACTAACTAATAAAAATTATTCCACACACACACATCCAGGAAGCCGCCCGTAACAGCTGTCTAACGCCCAGGTACATATTTACTGCTAGGTAACAGGGGCATCAGAATGATAGAAACTCTGCTGATTTCCGTTTGTTCCATCACCGGGAAATGGCATGAGCTAGGATTACGAGTCGAGAGCGACGTCCACTCAGCTATAAAGCCCCCTAGTTTGTGTATTGGTGCAAAAGAGTATTTGGGAGAGGTTAATGGAAAGGAATGATGTTTGGTGGCCTTGAAGGCTTTGGAGTTGGCAGTTATGAATTTAAGTATTTATTTTTTTAAGATAGGATATATAAGCAAAAGACGTTGCGAGATATAGTAAGAAAAGTTTTTCTGACTGAGGTAAGGTACTGTCTGATTGACTTGTATGTTAGGAAAAAGAATACATATTAGAAACTTAGATGATCTTTTGAAATGTTTCTTAGCAAATAGTTGCAAATTTTTGTGTAAAAAGCATTTGGTTACCGTACCCTAAACAAACACACGTGAGCAAAATTAGTCCACGGGATTCAGAGAGAGTGAGCAGCGAAATAGTAACAAAAAATGTGACAATGAGGGGAAACTATGTCATTCAAACGTTAACCATATAAATTACAGTAACACTAACCGAGCGTCCACATACATATTCCAATCAATTTACATAAATAGACATTCACTAATATATTCCTTTAAAATGGACACATGCAGATAGTTACAGTACACATGTCATATCAATTACTGGTACACATAAACACTCATAGCTGGACGTGTCTGTCGATCTTGACAATAGTAGACATGTAATAAAAAATGTGACAATAATGGGAAATTATGTCATTCAATCGTATAAATTTTAACCATATAAATTACAGTAATACTAATTGCGGGCACACGTACATATGTCAATCAATTTACATAAATAAACATTCACTAATGTGTACCTTTAAAATGGACACATACAGATAATTACCGTACACATGTCAGTTCAATTACAGGTACACATAAACACACATAGCTTCACGTGTCTGTCGGTCTTGACAATAGTACACATGGATACGCACACAAAACAGTCCATTATCAATTAACGTGTGTGTGTGTGTGTGTGTGTGTATTTATTTTCTCTTTGTATTTACTATATGTATCAGCAGAATCGAGTTATTAGCTCTTGGAACCCGCCTATCAAATATATGTATTTTTTTCTTTTTTATATCTACTACATCTATTTCTCTCTAACACAAACACACACACACACACACACACACAAACTGGAGGCCTACCGTCTAAACGGAGAGAGTTCGTTGGCTATAATGCTAATGGTCCCCGATCGAATC
Organism: Procambarus clarkii; assembly: GCF_040958095.1. Taxonomy (NCBI): domain Eukaryota; kingdom Metazoa; phylum Arthropoda; class Malacostraca; order Decapoda; family Cambaridae; genus Procambarus; species Procambarus clarkii. The sequence continues at coordinate 7,214 of NW_027191089.1, forward strand.
TCAGTTGATGCAATAGCAAACTCAACTCAAAAACTGCAAACTGAATACTCACACCCTAAAAGTGACTCGAACCCATACTGCCAGGAGCAACGCAACTGGTATGTACAGGACGCCTTAATCCGCTTGTGTCCATTTTAAAAGAATATATTAGTGAATGTTTATTTATGTAAATTGATTGCAATATGTTTCATTCCAATCATACATATTCCAATCAATTTACATAAATTTAATTTAAAAGTATGATTCCAATCATACATATTCCAATCTTGACATATGTCAAGCGGATTAATGCATCGTGTACATGCCAGTTGCGTTGCTCCTGGCAGTATGGGTTCGAGTCACTTCTGGGGTGTGAGTTTTCAGTTGCATATTAAATAAGTTTTCAGTTGCATATTAAATAATAAATATTTATTTATTAAATTTAATTTATTTATTTATTAAAATAATTATTTAATAATTGAATAAAATATTAATTAAAAAAATGATTTATTTATTTTTTAAAATTAAATACTAAATAATAAATTAAATATTGATATATACTTGTGGGTCCAGGAGGCCATCTGTGTCCCCTCAGATGGTCTCCCTTATCACAGTTTGTGTCTATGGATGTGTGTCTGTGTGTGAGTGTGTATATCCCTGTGAGTGTCCGGGTGAATGTGAGTGCCCCTGTGAGTGTCCGGGTGAGTGTGTGTCCGGTTATACCTGTGGGTCCACGAGGCCATCTGTGTCCCCTCAGATGGTCTCCCTTATCACAGTCTATGGGTGTGTGTGAGTGTCCCTGTGAGTGTTCGGGTGAGGGTGTGTGAGTGTGTGAGTGTCCGGGTTTATGTGAGGTTTGGTTCCTGGAACAATCCTTCCTCCCCCCCTCCCCAAATCTCCTCCCTTATTCCCACCGTGGGTTCGAATCCCAGGTGATTAGACCTGCCCTAAGTCCATGGATCCAAGGTATCCATCCGTGGGCCCAACGGATTTCACCCCTTCCCCACTTTCCAAGGGCCAGGTCAATTCTAGCTATCCAGGGAACCTGTCGAAACAGAGGCAGCTACAGGAGGGGACACACAAATATTTGTGTCCTGCAGTTACACAACCGTTCCGACAGGCTCGATCGCAATCTATCCAGATGAGAACTCGTTCTCTTCCGACTAGACCACGCTGGAGTCGCTGTATGTCTCAAATTTGGTGCCTGTATTTATAGTTAGTATTTTTGGTGTATTAATTGATTTGTTTTAATTTTTTAATTACTTAGTTAGAGAGATTTAGGGAGTTGGGGGGGGGGGGGAACGGGTTGCGTGTGTAGTGGATTGTCGAGATCGTGGTTGGTTAGTATTTATGTAGTTGTGTTCACCTAGTTGTGCTTGCGAGGGTTGAGCTCTCCTCTTTCGGCCCGCCTCTCAACTGTCAATCAATCAATTATTACTAACTAATAAAAATTATTCCACACACACACATCCAGGAAGCCGCCCGTAACAGCTGTCTAACGCCCAGGTACATATTTACTGCTAGGTAACAGGGGCATCAGAATGATAGAAACTCTGCTGATTTCCGTTTGTTCCATCACCGGGAAATGGCATGAGCTAGGATTACGAGTCGAGAGCGACGTCCACTCAGCTATAAAGCCCCCTAGTTTGTGTATTGGTGCAAAAGAGTATTTGGGAGAGGTTAATGGAAAGGAATGATGTTTGGTGGCCTTGAAGGCTTTGGAGTTGGCAGTTATGAATTTAAGTATTTATTTTTTTAAGATAGGATATATAAGCAAAAGACGTTGCGAGATATAGTAAGAAAAGTTTTTCTGACTGAGGTAAGGTACTGTCTGATTGACTTGTATGTTAGGAAAAAGAATACATATTAGAAACTTAGATGATCTTTTGAAATGTTTCTTAGCAAATAGTTGCAAATTTTTGTGTAAAAAGCATTTGGTTACCGTACCCTAAACAAACACACGTGAGCAAAATTAGTCCACGGGATTCAGAGAGAGTGAGCAGCGAAATAGTAACAAAAAATGTGACAATGAGGGGAAACTATGTCATTCAAACGTTAACCATATAAATTACAGTAACACTAACCGAGCGTCCACATACATATTCCAATCAATTTACATAAATAGACATTCACTAATATATTCCTTTAAAATGGACACATGCAGATAGTTACAGTACACATGTCATATCAATTACTGGTACACATAAACACTCATAGCTGGACGTGTCTGTCGATCTTGACAATAGTAGACATGTAATAAAAAATGTGACAATAATGGGAAATTATGTCATTCAATCGTATAAATTTTAACCATATAAATTACAGTAATACTAATTGCGGGCACACGTACATATGTCAATCAATTTACATAAATAAACATTCACTAATGTGTACCTTTAAAATGGACACATACAGATAATTACCGTACACATGTCAGTTCAATTACAGGTACACATAAACACACATAGCTTCACGTGTCTGTCGGTCTTGACAATAGTACACATGGATACGCACACAAAACAGTCCATTATCAATTAACGTGTGTGTGTGTGTGTGTGTATTTATTTTCTCTTTGTATTTACTATATGTATCAGCAGAATCGAGTTATTAGCTCTTGGAACCCGCCTATCAAATATATGTATTTTTTTCTTTTTTATATCTACTACATCTATTTCTCTCTAACACAAACACACACACACACACACACACACAAACTGGAGGCCTACCGTCTAAACGGAGAGAGTTCGTTGGCTATAATGCTAATGGTCCCCGATCGAATCTCAGTTGATGCAATAGCAAACTCAACTCAAAAACTGCAAACTGAATACTCACACCCTAAAAGTGACTCGAACCCATACTGCCAGGAGCAACGCAACTGGTATGTACAGGACGCCTTAATCCGCTTGTGTCCATTTTAAAAGAATATATTAGTGAATGTTTATTTATGTAAATTGATTGCAATATGTTTCATTCCAATCATACATATTCCAATCAATTTACATAAATTTAATTTAAAAGTATGATTCCAATCATACATATTCCAATCTTGACATATGTCAAGCGGATTAATGCATCGTGTACATGCCAGTTGCGTTGCTCCTGGCAGTATGGGTTCGAGTCACTTCTGGGGTGTGAGTTTTCAGTTGCATATTAAATAAGTTTTCAGTTGCATATTAAATAATAAATATTTATTTATTAAATTTAATTTATTTATTTATTAAAATAATTATTTAATAATTGAATAAAATATTAATTAAAAAAATGATTTATTTATTTTTTTAAAATTAAATACTAAATAATAAATTATTGATATATACTTGTGGGTCCAGGAGGCCATCTGTGTCCCCTCAGATGGTCTCCCTTATCACAGTTTGTGTCTATGGATGTGTGTCTGTGTGTGAGTGTGTATATCCCTGTGAGTGTCCGGGTGAATGTGAGTGCCCCTGTGAGTGTCCGGGTGAGTGTGTGTCCGGTTATACCTGTGGGTCCACGAGGCCATCTGTGTCCCCTCAGATGGTCTCCCTTATCACAGTCTATGGGTGTGTGTGAGTGTCCCTGTGAGTGTTCGGGTGAGGGTGTGTGAGTGTGTGAGTGTCCGGGTTTATGTGAGGTTTGGTTCCTGGAACAATCCTTCCTCCCCCCCTCCCCAAATCTCCTCCCTTATTCCCACCGTGGGTTCGAATCCCAGGTGATTAGACCTGCCCTAAGTCCATGGATCCAAGGTATCCATCCGTGGGCCCAACGGATTTCACCCCTTCCCCACTTTCCAAGGGCCAGGTCAATTCTAGCTATCCAGGGAACCTGTCGAAACAGAGGCAGCTACAGGAGGGGACACACAAATATTTGTGTCCTGCAGTTACACAACCGTTCCGACAGGCTCGATCGCAATCTATCCAGATGAGAACTCGTTCTCTTCCGACTAGACCACGCTGGAGTCGCTGTATGTCTCAAATTTGGTGCCTGTATTTATAGTTAGTATTTTTGGTGTATTAATTGATTTGTTTTAATTTTTTAATTACTTAGTTAGAGATTTAGGGAGTTGGGGGGGGGGGGGAACGGGTTGCGTGTGTAGTGGATTGTCGAGATCGTGGTTGGTTAGTATTTATGTAGTTGTGTTCACCTAGTTGTGCTTGCGAGGGTTGAGCTCTCCTCTTTCGGCCCGCCTCTCAACTGTCAATCAATCAATTATTACTAACTAATAAAAATTATTCCACACACACACATCCAGGAAGCCGCCCGTAACAGCTGTCTAACGCCCAGGTACATATTTACTGCTAGGTAACAGGGGCATCAGAATGATAGAAACTCTGCTGATTTCCGTTTGTTCCATCACCGGGAAATGGCATGAGCTAGGATTACGAGTCGAGAGCGACGTCCACTCAGCTATAAAGCCCCCTAGTTTGTGTATTGGTGCAAAAGAGTATTTGGGAGAGGTTAATGGAAAGGAATGATGTTTGGTGGCCTTGAAGGCTTTGGAGTTGGCAGTTATGAATTTAAGTATTTATTTTTTTAAGATAGGATATATAAGCAAAAGACGTTGCGAGATATAGTAAGAAAAGTTTTTCTGACTGAGGTAAGGTACTGTCTGATTGACTTGTATGTTAGGAAAAAGAATACATATTAGAAACTTAGATGATCTTTTGAAATGTTTCTTAGCAAATAGTTGCAAATTTTTGTGTAAAAAGCATTTGGTTACCGTACCCTAAACAAACACACGTGAGCAAAATTAGTCCACGGGATTCAGAGAGAGTGAGCAGCGAAATAGTAACAAAAAATGTGACAATGAGGGGAAACTATGTCATTCAAACGTTAACCATATAAATTACAGTAACACTAACCGAGCGTCCACATACATATTCCAATCAATTTACATAAATAGACATTCACTAATATATTCCTTTAAAATGGACACATGCAGATAGTTACAGTACACATGTCATATCAATTACTGGTACACATAAACACTCATAGCTGGACGTGTCTGTCGATCTTGACAATAGTAGACATGTAATAAAAAATGTGACAATAATGGGAAATTATGTCATTCAATCGTATAAATTTTAACCATATAAATTACAGTAATACTAATTGCGGGCACACGTACATATGTCAATCAATTTACATAAATAAACATTCACTAATGTGTACCTTTAAAATGGACACATACAGATAATTACCGTACACATGTCAGTTCAATTACAGGTACACATAAACACACATAGCTTCACGTGTCTGTCGGTCTTGACAATAGTACACATGGATACGCACACAAAACAGTCCATTATCAATTAACGTGTGTGTGTGTGTGTGTGTATTTATTTTCTCTTTGTATTTACTATATGTATCAGCAGAATCGAGTTATTAGCTCTTGGAACCCGCCTATCAAATATATGTATTTTTTTCTTTTTTATATCTACTACATCTATTTCTCTCTAACACAAACACACACACACACACACACACACAAACTGGAGGCCTACCGTCTAAACGGAGAGAGTTCGTTGGCTATAATGCTAATGGTCCCCGATCGAATCTCAGTTGATGCAATAGCAAACTCAACTCAAAAACTGCAAACTGAATACTCACACCCTAAAAGTGACTCGAACCCATACTGCCAGGAGCAACGCAACTGGTATGTACAGGACGCCTTAATCCGCTTGTGTCCATTTTAAAAGAATATATTAGTGAATGTTTATTTATGTAAATTGATTGCAATATGTTTCATTCCAATCATACATATTCCAATCAATTTACATAAATTTAATTTAAAAGTATGATTCCAATCATACATATTCCAATCTTGACATATGTCAAGCGGATTAATGCATCGTGTACATGCCAGTTGCGTTGCTCCTGGCAGTATGGGTTCGAGTCACTTCTGGGGTGTGAGTTTTCAGTTGCATATTAAATAAGTTTTCAGTTGCATATTAAATAATAAATATTTATTTATTAAATTTAATTTATTTATTTATTAAAATAATTATTTAATAATTGAATAAAATATTAATTAAAAAAATGATTTATTTATTTTTTAAAATTAAATACTAAATAATAAATTAAATATTGATATATACTTGTGGGTCCAGGAGGCCATCTGTGTCCCCTCAGATGGTCTCCCTTATCACAGTTTGTGTCTATGGATGTGTGTCTGTGTGTGAGTGTGTATATCCCTGTGAGTGTCCGGGTGAATGTGAGTGCCCCTGTGAGTGTCCGGGTGAGTGTGTGTCCGGTTATACCTGTGGGTCCACGAGGCCATCTGTGTCCCCTCAGATGGTCTCCCTTATCACAGTCTATGGGTGTGTGTGAGTGTCCCTGTGAGTGTTCGGGTGAGGGTGTGTGAGTGTGTGAGTGTCCGGGTTTATGTGAGGTTTGGTTCCTGGAACAATCCTTCCTCCCCCCCTCCCCAAATCTCCTCCCTTATTCCCACCGTGGGTTCGAATCCCAGGTGATTAGACCTGCCCTAAGTCCATGGATCCAAGGTATCCATCCGTGGGCCCAACGGATTTCACCCCTTCCCCACTTTCCAAGGGCCAGGTCAATTCTAGCTATCCAGGGAACCTGTCGAAACAGAGGCAGCTACAGGAGGGGACACACAAATATTTGTGTCCTGCAGTTACACAACCGTTCCGACAGGCTCGATCGCAATCTATCCAGATGAGAACTCGTTCTCTTCCGACTAGACCACGCTGGAGTCGCTGTATGTCTCAAATTTGGTGCCTGTATTTATAGTTAGTATTTTTGGTGTATTAATTGATTTGTTTTAATTTTTTAATTACTTAGTTAGAGAGATTTAGGGAGTTGGGGGGGGGGGGGGAACGGGTTGCGTGTGTAGTGGATTGTCGAGATCGTGGTTGGTTAGTATTTATGTAGTTGTGTTCACCTAGTTGTGCTTGCGAGGGTTGAGCTCTCCTCTTTCGGCCCGCCTCTCAACTGTCAATCAATCAATTATTACTAACTAATAAAAATTATTCCACACACACACATCCAGGAAGCCGCCCGTAACAGCTGTCTAACGCCCAGGTACATATTTACTGCTAGGTAACAGGGGCATCAGAATGATAGAAACTCTGCTGATTTCCGTTTGTTCCATCACCGGGAAATGGCATGAGCTAGGATTACGAGTCGAGAGCGACGTCCACTCAGCTATAAAGCCCCCTAGTTTGTGTATTGGTGCAAAAGAGTATTTGGGAGAGGTTAATGGAAAGGAATGATGTTTGGTGGCCTTGAAGGCTTTGGAGTTGGCAGTTATGAATTTAAGTATTTATTTTTTTAAGATAGGATATATAAGCAAAAGACGTTGCGAGATATAGTAAGAAAAGTTTTTCTGACTGAGGTAAGGTACTGTCTGATTGACTTGTATGTTAGGAAAAAGAATACATATTAGAAACTTAGATGATCTTTTGAAATGTTTCTTAGCAAATAGTTGCAAATTTTTGTGTAAAAAGCATTTGGTTACCGTACCCTAAACAAACACACGTGAGCAAAATTAGTCCACGGGATTCAGAGAGAGTGAGCAGCGAAATAGTAACAAAAAATGTGACAATGAGGGGAAACTATGTCATTCAAACGTTAACCATATAAATTACAGTAACACTAACCGAGCGTCCACATACATATTCCAATCAATTTACATAAATAGACATTCACTAATATATTCCTTTAAAATGGACACATGCAGATAGTTACAGTACACATGTCATATCAATTACTGGTACACATAAACACTCATAGCTGGACGTGTCTGTCGATCTTGACAATAGTAGACATGTAATAAAAAATGTGACAATAATGGGAAATTATGTCATTCAATCGTATAAATTTTAACCATATAAATTACAGTAATACTAATTGCGGGCACACGTACATATGTCAATCAATTTACATAAATAAACATTCACTAATGTGTACCTTTAAAATGGACACATACAGATAATTACCGTACACATGTCAGTTCAATTACAGGTACACATAAACACACATAGCTTCACGTGTCTGTCGGTCTTGACAATAGTACACATGGATACGCACACAAAACAGTCCATTATCAATTAACGTGTGTGTGTGTGTGTGTATTTATTTTCTCTTTGTATTTACTATATGTATCAGCAGAATCGAGTTATTAGCTCTTGGAACCCGCCTATCAAATATATGTATTTTTTTCTTTTTTATATCTACTACATCTATTTCTCTCTAACACAAACACACACACACACACACACACACAAACTGGAGGCCTACCGTCTAAACGGAGAGAGTTCGTTGGCTATAATGCTAATGGTCCCCGATCGAATCTCAGTTGATGCAATAGCAAACTCAACTCAAAAACTGCAAACTGAATACTCACACCCTAAAAGTGACTCGAACCCATACTGCCAGGAGCAACGCAACTGGTATGTACAGGACGCCTTAATCCGCTTGTGTCCATTTTAAAAGAATATATTAGTGAATGTTTATTTATGTAAATTGATTGCAATATGTTTCATTCCAATCATACATATTCCAATCAATTTACATAAATTTAATTTAAAAGTATGATTCCAATCATACATATTCCAATCTTGACATATGTCAAGCGGATTAATGCATCGTGTACATGCCAGTTGCGTTGCTCCTGGCAGTATGGGTTCGAGTCACTTCTGGGGTGTGAGTTTTCAGTTGCATATTAAATAAGTAATATTATTTAATTAAATTTAATTTATTTATTTATTAAAATAATTATTTAATAATTGAATAAAATATTAATTAAAAAAATGATTTATTTATTTTTTAAAATTAAATACTAAATAATAAATTAAATATTGATATATACTTGTGGGTCCAGGAGGCCATCTGTGTCCCCTCAGATGGTCTCCCTTATCACAGTTTGTGTCTATGGATGTGTGTCTGTGTGTGAGTGTGTATATCCCTGTGAGTGTCCGGGTGAATGTGAGTGCCCCTGTGAGTGTCCGGGTGAGTGTGTGTCCGGTTATACCTGTGGGTCCACGAGGCCATCTGTGTCCCCTCAGATGGTCTCCCTTATCACAGTCTATGGGTGTGTGTGAGTGTCCCTGTGAGTGTTCGGGTGAGGGTGTGTGAGTGTGTGAGTGTCCGGGTTTATGTGAGGTTTGGTTCCTGGAACAATCCTTCCTCCCCCCCTCCCCAAATCTCCTCCCTTATTCCCACCGTGGGTTCGAATCCCAGGTGATTAGACCTGCCCTAAGTCCATGGATCCAAGGTATCCATCCGTGGGCCCAACGGATTTCACCCCTTCCCCACTTTCCAAGGGCCAGGTCAATTCTAGCTATCCAGGGAACCTGTCGAAACAGAGGCAGCTACAGGAGGGGACACACAAATATTTGTGTCCTGCAGTTACACAACCGTTCCGACAGGCTCGATCGCAATCTATCCAGATGAGAACTCGTTCTCTTCCGACTAGACCACGCTGGAGTCGCTGTATGTCTCAAATTTGGTGCCTGTATTTATAGTTAGTATTTTTGGTGTATTAATTGATTTGTTTTAATTTTTTAATTACTTAGTTAGAGAGATTTAGGGAGTTTTTAACGGGTTGCGTGTGTAGTGGATTGTCGAGATCGTGGTTGGTTAGTATTTATGTAGTTGTGTTCACCTAGTTGTGCTTGCGAGGGTTGAGCTCTCCTCTTTCGGCCCGCCTCTCAACTGTCAATCAATCAATTATTACTAACTAATAAAAATTATTCCACACACACACACATCCAGGAAGCCGCCCGTAACAGCTGTCTAACGCCCAGGTACATATTTACTGCTAGGTAACAGGGGCATCAGAATGATAGAAACTCTGCTGATTTCCGTTTGTTCCATCACCGGGAAATGGCATGAGCTAGGATTACGAGTCGAGAGCGACGTCCACTCAGCTATAAAGCCCCCTAGTTTGTGTATTGGTGCAAAAGAGTATTTGGGAGAGGTTAATGGAAAGGAATGATGTTTGGTGGCCTTGAAGGCTTTGGAGTTGGCAGTTATGAATTTAAGTATTTATTTTTTTAAGATAGGATATATAAGCAAAAGACGTTGCGAGATATAGTAAGAAAAGTTTTTCTGACTGAGGTAAGGTACTGTCTGATTGACTTGTATGTTAGGAAAAAGAATACATATTAGAAACTTAGATGATCTTTTGAAATGTTTCTTAGCAAATAGTTGCAAATTTTTGTGTAAAAAGCATTTGGTTACCGTACCCTAAACAAACACACGTGAGCAAAATTAGTCCACGGGATTCAGAGAGAGTGAGCAGCGAAATAGTAACAAAAAATGTGACAATGAGGGGAAACTATGTCATTCAAACGTTAACCATATAAATTACAGTAACACTAACCGAGCGTCCACATACATATTCCAATCAATTTACATAAATAGACATTCACTAATATATTCCTTTAAAATGGACACATGCAGATAGTTACAGTACACATGTCATATCAATTACTGGTACACATAAACACTCATAGCTGGACGTGTCTGTCGATCTTGACAATAGTAGACATGTAATAAAAAATGTGACAATAATGGGAAATTATGTCATTCAATCGTATAAATTTTAACCATATAAATTACAGTAATACTAATT